>NW_008238448.1:2925395-2928101 GCF_000691975.1 Corvus brachyrhynchos | reverse complement strand
ATTCCTGTTACTCTTCTGTGTTTCATCTATGTTTCCTTAATTGAAGTGGTGCTAGATTGTTAGCTAGTTCCCATTGTATCAGTGACTGTGATGTATAAATTGCTCTCTAAGTCCTCTCTGAATGGAATTTCACATTAAAGTTTTCAGAACAATATGACAGATACTGAATAATGTTATTTGAATAGTACTACTGGTTATCTGACCAAGACCAGGACTATTTTTTTAGTCTACTTAGGCTCTATTTTTATCAATATTTTTGGCATTTTAAATACTTCTTGCACTTTATGTGAACCTCAAGTCCCACAGAAATTTTTAGCCTATATTCTTAACATATAACAAAGACTATTTGGTGTAGTCTGGACTTCTTATGTAGTTACATGACTATGGGTGGAAATTAGGTCTTTTTATAGATAAATATTGTGAAATTTTTATTTAAAAATTTTGGACACTTTTTGAGTAGAAAATACCTACTCAGCCATGAAAAGGTGTTATCCAAACCTCACTTTTTAAACAATAAAGAGTGCATAGAATTTGTGTAGAGAGAAAGTCATTTGGTAGCTTCTTGGAGGAGTGACATTTAGTGAATTTTTTTTAGTTTGTGAATCATTCATGGAGGACTTCAGACTCAGAGAGTAGATGCTATAAATGACTTGAGAATCCTAATAAAAAGTACTGGAATTGTGTAACTGTCATCTGAGTTTTATTAGATGCATCTAGGTGAATGTTTCTGCATTGGGAAGAAAAATGTAGTGGTAATTTAAAGTGTTGAATCATCATGAAATCATTAAATCGTTCCTTCCTTGCTGAGCTGCAGTGAACTGGGAAAGTTGGTAGATTATACCAACAGGTGTTTTGATGCTTTGTGGTGGGGCTTTTTTTCAGATCTGTGAAAGGGGTCGCAGTTATAGTGAAATCTGTATAAGACATCGCCACTTCCTGACCATGTCACAGAGAGATTGACTATCTGAATAACAAAATCAACTTGCTAATCATGTTGGAATGCTGACTCTTCTCTGCATACTGTGTGCTTACATAAAATCATTAAAATATAACATGTGTTTTAATTATAGGGGGATGCTGGCGAGAATGGACTGAAGGGTGACACAGGAGAAAAGGTACACTGCTTCTTAGTTGAGAAGAAAATGTGTGCCTTAGGTGTGTTTATAGTATAACCAACTAATGAAAATAAGAATTTGTTCAAAAGAAAAATGCATTTTGAGCTGGGGGTTTTTTAAAGGTGCGTGATTTAGTTGAGTTCATTTTTATGAGCAGCAGAAAAATTTTCACTATTCTGTGCAACTAAGCATAAGATTTCTGACTTCATACAGCAGAAACTCTAGTACAGAATACATCGTCGTGTTTCTAGCTAGCACTCCTCTTTGTTGAAATTTTCATCATACAAAGCTTTGGCCACAACCCACCAGTTGGAACTGCTCTGTTGAATTATAGCCACGTTTTCTGATACACCCTTTAACTTTTCCCCTTCTGTGTTTCCATCAAAGAGAGGGACCAAACCAATATGGGACAAAAATTATGGTACCATGATAGGCAATTTCCCTCCAAAATTGGCAGCTGGAAAATCAAGAGTTGACGATAACCACACTTCCAATCTTCATTTTACATGACATCAACAATAACCTCACTTTATACCTTCTTAGTTCATTGTTGCAAGGTACCAAGATATTGCAGAAATCACCAAAAAATAGCTTCTGTCAAAATTTTTATTTTCTTGAGTTTTCTTTTATGTGACACTCACGCTCAGAAAATTGAACTAGAGTTTTCAATGTGGTTTCCTTACACAAGTCAGTCTTTAGCAATCAGGGTAAAGGCTGTGTTGCACATGAGAAAGGGTCAGACATACTGATCTCTTCTGCCATCACTTTTGAACTCATATATTTCTAAAAAACATTTATTTTAGTGATTACACTTGGGCAGAAGCATAAGCATTTTTTCTTGTACCCCTGCATGTGTAATGCTTACCCAACTTACATCATTTCTGTGCAAGGAGAAATTTATGATGGATTTATCAAGCTGGTAAGGAATGCATGCAAATCCCTCAGGATCTGTCATTTGGGTGCATTTAATCTGTACTTTGAAGAGCACAAATATTTTAAGGCATATTCTAAAATCAGCAATTAAAAATAGACATTAGTTTTAAGAATAGTCAAGTTACTTGATTCTTGGAGTTAATTTAAATAATACTTTATCTGCAGTCATGCTTATTAACTCAGATGAAAGTCTTCAGAACCTTATTTACTTACTTACACAATGTATGCTGGTAACATAATCTTGACCACCTCTTATGTGATTTAAGAATATAATCTGCTACAAGTATGAGATTTTTGTTCAGATAGTTCTACAACAAGTAAATGGTAAGTTTTTAATCTCTCTGGGTGGCCTAGTGCAACTTCACCTGTTGCTTTTCTACTTCATTAGCTGTGAATGCTGAGCTTGCATCCACTAGAATGCCAATATTGCCCATATCAGTATGCACATCCCCCTGTTTGGGATCTTTTTTAAGGAAATAAAAAAGTTCTCTCCTTCTTTCAGTGGGAGATCCTTTCTGGCCAAATATAAAGTTTTAAATACTGCTGTGTGAACTTCCAACAGTTAGGCAGTCAAGTTGGAATCAACTTGGAAGTATAGTTTGTTAGGAGACTTCATATATATATTGCTGTATCTGAAGAAATTTCAAGACACCTGCTG
>NW_008238448.1:2872871-2925281 GCF_000691975.1 Corvus brachyrhynchos | reverse complement strand
CTGAACTTCATAATGCAGAAGTCTCCCATCTCTTCTAGGCTTCATATGAGTTTCAGAGGTGGGGTGGTGACGTGGGAATATATTCTGTTTGTTTGGAGTGCGCTGCTTTAACCATAACAGGTTAGAATCCTCTGCATTAATTTTTGCCAGATTTTCCAGAGCTGTGACTTGGTTGACTTTCAATATTTTTCTTCTTCTTCCCTGCCTACAAGACAATCTGCCACCCAGGAAAAAAGATACCATTCTTAGAGCAGAGCTACAGCTTAACGTTTCTGATAGGTAGCTTTGCAAACAGCACTTTCTAGAGAGCTTACAAGGGTGGTTTCTGGCAGATAATTTAGGAGTAAGCATTAAACTTGGTGTCATTACTTTACACTTGAGCTGCTTAACAGGGTTTGTGTTCTTTCCTGTTCTTCAGCATAGGGGGAAGTTTTTGCTCTGTGATCATTCTGTATAATTCCAGCATGAAGATGCCCAGCAATTTCTAAGTGGCAGAGGAAATAAGAATGACTGTTTTGGACACGTTTAATTAATTTGTTCATAAAGCAGACTTGACTATTTTTCTATATTTATTTGTATTTCTATCTGTATTGTAAGACTTATAAGGCTCTTTGTAACGACTCTTTCTAAAAGAGCTGCTGAATGTGTTCAGAGATAAGCCCAGTATCCACTCAGTTCTGGGTGTTCAGCCACATACATGTACAGACCCCTCCTGCTCAGTAAACAAGCCATTAATTCTGTGTAAATAAGCAGAGAACATTGCACTAGATCATAATGCTATAGATAGGCTTAGAGGATTTAATCCATCATTCATAAAACTTAAAAACATTTCTTTAAAAGCTTAAATAGTGTTTTGAGATAAATAATAAATTTTTGTTCATATGGTGAGAGAGTGAGATACCACGATGCAGCAGATTCAGATTTGGTATAGGAGCAGGTTCCTGTTTGTGCAAAAAATGTAGCTTTGTTTTCTGAACTGCTGTACCTAGTGACACTCAAAAATAGGGACTTGAGTCCTTGATTCTTGACCTGAGACTTTAGAATGAAAATGTCTTTGTTGAATTCTCCTACTTTGAAGACAGTGTAAATGCCAAACTTGAGTTCTTGCTTCTGTTCTTCCTCTGTAGCCTTGGTCCCTAGAAACTACCAAGTATCTTCCTTCTTTGTACATGTTTCCCTGCTAAAGTTGTTTCATTTGCAAACTGTCTTGACTCATCAGTGAATTGAGAACATACTGTACTGTAATTTTTTCTTTGATGCTCTTTTTTATACTTGCACGAAGGTGGATTATAAATATTTTGTGTCTTATCTTCTCCATATCCATCGTTGCCCTTAGAAATGTTTAACTGGTTAATGTGTCTCACTAGTTGCTTTGCCCCTTTATGGCTATAAAAGGTTCTTGAGGCTTTCAGTTGTACATGCTTGTAAGGGATATTAGGAGTGTCACTCATGCATGTCTATCAAAATGAGGCAGCTCAGGTTTCCATGCATGTATCAACCTCAATATTCTGATTTTTGTGTTTCCTTCACTCAAGAGCAAGCTGCACTAACTGTGGATTCCTGTTCTTCAGAGGCCAGTGAGCGTGTTAACTGGTAGAATTTAATTTTATAAGATAATACCAAAAAGATGCCATAGCCAAACATCTTTCTATGGCATTCACAGAGACACCAGGAATGGGTGTCCTCTATCTGTATTTTGTACAAAGAATATTAAGCATTTATACCCTGCATATACATCTTCAAAGTGTATTTCAGTACTGGCTTCTATTTTGCCTATGTAAATCACAGGCAGGCTTCTCAGGAGCTTGAAGTTGCTGCCATGTAGCAGCTTGCTACTTTCAGTGAACAATGTACAATTATTTTAAATAATGAACAGTTAAACAATTTTTCAAATAGAAGCACACTAGTTATCTTCAATAGTATATAGTCTGACTAGCAAACTTTTCAGTAGGTTTTTTTTTCTTTTTTCTTTGGCATGTTGTTTAAGAAAAAAACTGTCCTGTGCATATCACTGCCTATGAAATTCAGTCAACCCAGCAAAATGTAGGCAAATCTTTTTGAATGCTAGATGCCTTCTCAGAACAGAGACCTTTCCTGAATACGTAAATTACCGTAGCTGTCTCATCCTGTAAAGTATAACATTGCATGCTTTAATCTATCAGTTTAAATATGCTGGAGTGTTGAGGAAATAGAGCTATGACCTAGCTCCTGATGGAGATAAACTCATAGGTCACTGGAGTTTTTTTTCAAGGTAAATCTTCATTAGCACAAAAAATTTTGTCAGTTGAGACCTGACACTTGCCATCTATAAAATTAGGTCAAAATGGTCACTCATATTCTTTGTAAACAGCAGTAAATTATTTTTAATGTAGATCAGCA
Organism: Corvus brachyrhynchos; assembly: GCF_000691975.1. Lineage (NCBI taxonomy): Eukaryota > Metazoa > Chordata > Aves > Passeriformes > Corvidae > Corvus > Corvus brachyrhynchos. Next base: position 2,922,902 of record NW_008238448.1, on the reverse strand, counting down.
ATTTAGAGATGTCAAAGGATGTCCCATCTTCTGGCTTTGTGAAGTACATTTATGCAACGTCTGCAATTATTACATCTACGTTATTAGTTGTGAAGTTTGAGGTTAACTGTAATAGATGTTTGGGTGAGTGAAGCTGGATCTCTCTGCATGTTCTTGAAAACAATACTGTTCCTTTTCTGAATCATACTGATGTAATTAATTAGTTAAACTCCTATGTAGCAGCACAAAAACCATGCAACCTTGCTATGCAGTTATTTTGCTATGTGATGTTGCTATACTCTTATATGATTTGTTTTATGTGTTTCCTGGGAAACTGTATATGTAGTAAGAATGATTATTTCTTGTGGATTTTGTATCAGGGTGACCCTGGCTCTTCTGCGGCTGGAATTAAGGTAATGTAGTTCTAAAGAAGTTAAACAGGGAGAAGAGGGGTGCATGTTACTTTACAGTGTCACAGATATTTTGGGTATCATTAATGTTATGGTTTTCCACAGCTCGACCTTTAATTCATTTTCCCAGATCTCATGTCTTTCATCGGTTTTCTTTTAGGGTGAACCTGGTGAATCTGGACGGCCTGGACAAAAGGTACTACTTGGAAATGTTCTGTTTCCCTTTTCTGCTGGATTTGTGATAATTTATGTTACATCTGTGTTACCAGTGGCACTTACCTGTACTGGGATGAGTCAGAGGCAGTACAATTTAGCAGCCCAATGATGTACACATTTGGTCTATGATAATTTAGTATTTTAAAAAGGCAGAGCAATGATGATACTAATGAACATGAAAAGCAATTTTGACTAACCCACCTTCCCTTCTAGCCACAGCACACTTCTTGCATTAAAAGCTTGCCCAGTTGCAGCTGGTGAGACTAACAAAGAATGGCTCTGCTCCTTGAGTGATCACAAGCTAACCCTGCATGTTTGACTACTAATCTTCAAACTCTGGTACATTGTTAGATCTCATTAGGAAGAAAATAAATATTGGTCAGAATCTCTTTCACATACACCTGTGAGGGGAATCAAACCATAAGAGGTACGTAGTGTGTTTGGAAGGACACAGACTAGGTAATGCCACTCTGTTCTTCCTTCCAGTGTAAGAAATTCCCCTGAATGCTGGGTGGCTGAGGCTGCTTCTGCAAGGAAAGGTCCTGCAGGAGTTACAATGACTGTGCTGCATGAGGCCCTCTGAAGCTGGGGAATTTGCTCTTTGAATCTACAGTACATCAAACACAGTGATTGCTGTGCCTTCAGCTCCCTTTCATAAGAGTAGGGGGCAGGTCCTGCAGGGAGAGCAAAGAGACAGTGAGAGAACTGGATCTGTGCATTGCAATACTTGGTTTCCCTCTGGAGCCATTGGCACTGTTCTTAGCTCTTACAACATTGAAAATGATCTCCTGCACACTGCTGCCAGAGTGGAACAGAGTCCTTCTGCCAGCTGAGATATTCCAGACAGACAGTCAAGAGCTAAAATTCTATATAGTGGATGGCAGGACAACCGTTTTCTAATACTCAAGGTCTTTTGGTGACTAAGAAAAACCCCAAGCCTCATATAAATAAGAAATTAAGTCTTTTTATTTAAGAAATTATAATTCTCATCAGAGACTAAACAAAGACTATTATGGTTGCAAATGCAGTTCCTTAGTAAAGTGCAGTTTTAATTAGGAAAGGTAATCAAAGTAGTTTAAAGCTACCTAATCCACAGAATCATTCAGTGTGTGCATTCTGAAGCATATGCTTTACTTGGGCAATAAACTAGAAAATGCACTTAAGCGCCTGTGGAGATTCATACTCTCATTAAGTGGCTGCCATTGAGGCAGAACTAGCAGTGATTTATCAGCAGGCTGCTGGTTCTCAGTCCCAGGCGCTCAGATTTGCTCTGATTCAGGCACTATGGATAAGTGAGAGGTATGCAGTTCAGACTTTCTCACCTTCTTTTTCACACCAAAGGAGGGCTCAGTGTCTTCCTTCCATTCACCTCATGAGTTCCCAGTATGCCACACTGGTGCCCCAGCCCCGACCATCAGCCCCCATAATATGCCTGTTCAGTGTGCCTCCTCCAGACAGGTGCCCCATGTCTGCTGCTCTGCACCCCTGCTTAGCAGGGACTTGTTCACACCACCAGAGGTTGTGGGAGGCTCTTTTTCCAACTGGAGGCACACCTCTGCCACCTACCTCATCTTGATGCTTTTCCCCTTCTCTATGTCCTATTTGTATTTCCTTCCTGTGTCTTCTTTTCTTTCTTATATTTTCCTTTTTTCCTCTTCTTCTAGTTGTCCCTTATCCATCTTCTAAGGACAAATATTTGTTGAGCTGCCCAGCTGAATACCATTTGCATGAAATGAAATGTGACAATGTTACAGCAGTCTGACAAGGCTGTTGTGGGCCATATTGTGCTCAGAGGTGACAGAATGACCCGTGCTGCTGTTATGTAATAGAGTTAGTATACAGCCTTGGTTTCTTTAAAAGTCATTCTTCTCATAAATCACACTCAGAACTTTTATATTAGGAAAGGTCCAAAAAAAAGCAAATACTATGCATTCATCTGCAGTGCTAGTTGTAACTAAGAAATAATGATTGATTTCATTGTGTTTCATATTGATGTATCTTTTAGGGGCATTTTAATTGTTTTAGATTACTGTGACTCTGAACTGGCTTTGGTGAATCTTTTCTGCTTATTATATGTGAGTGTATGGGGGTTAGCTCTGTCCCAAGACTAAATAGTGACCTATTGCAGCAATATATTACAAATTATAAATTTTCAAATTATGTGCTTACAAGTGAAATTTAGTGCTTCCACAATTAGGTGAGAAAAGTTGATGTTAATAGGCTACTCATGCAAAAAGTGGAAAGACAGAGTAGGGATTTGGAGTTAGTGCAATGGAGCATTATTCTTTTGCAAGAGTAATAACCCATTTTCTGCTTTAGAAAGTGGTAGTCAACATACCAAAAAGTAAGTGTCTGTTGAAAATGGCATCCTAGCCTCTATTCTTTCATCTGACTTTATAGTTAATATTTTGAGGCTGGAATCTTTCTTGTGCCTGTAGGCAATTTGAACAGTTAGAACTTTGGAGAAACTAAAACAGACAAAGAAGATGTTATCAGATCCTTCTATACCACTTAAAAATTATTCCATTTGGTAAAGAGATTTGCAGCCCCTCTATTGTGTTTTTCAGTTTGTGGCAGAATGCAACTTTGCCATGAGCATTTCAAGTCTATTTAATATCTCTGCCTCAAAGAAGTGTCTCTGGGTGGTGCAGTTTGATGAGCACCTATATTACGTGTGCATGTGTTTGTTTGTGTGTGTATACACTGTGTACGTGAGTGTATGAGTGTATATAAGCATGTGTGTACATGGACACATAAAATATTTTAATAGCACAGCTTGTAGGTATCAGCCCAAACCACAGAGCTGAAGTCTGGATTTCTGTAAAGCTCATGAGTGTAAAAAATCTGGAATATAGTTCAACTCGTTATAAAGGTAGAATTTGGCTTCAGAGTTCAAACCTGAGCTTCCAGAAAGTTCAGGGAATATTCAGATCCAAGGTGCTGGTTAGAATCCATCTCTATATTAAAGTAAAATCCCCAGCCTTTAAAATAATGTTTTCTTCATGTGTTATTGCTCTTTTTTTTTTTTCTGTTCATCATCTTTTTTCCCTAGACAACATCTTTCCATTTAGCTGATATCTCAAAATGACCATTTGTGAGAATGTTGTCATTCTTGTCTTAGACTAATTTCAAAATTAATGCATTCAGTTTTCAATACTTGTTACAAAATTACCTTGCAAATAGAGTTCTATAGGTCCTTTCATTGCAATTTTAAATAATCAAGGCTTTTCTGGGTAAAGCAGTAAAAGGTTATATTCCCACTATCCTTCATGACACTGTGTATATTCACAGATAAAGAACAAGCTCTGAAATGATGCTATGGATAGCTCTATAAAACTGATGGCCCGATTATAATTAGGCAGTCCTGCTTGAATTGTGCAATTTAAACCAAGCTCTTCTGAATTGCTTTGTAGCTAAATCAGACAGTTACACAGCACAATATCTAGCTCAGAGTTGAAAATGGAACAGAATTAAACATCTGTCCTAAGTACAGAACTTCAGTGGCAGTGTGTAAAATGAACCAGTGCTGCTTGTTTTCTTCTCTATTGGTGAAGGCTAATGTGAATTCTTATTTGGCTTTCCTGACATGGATTTTCAACTTGGGTGTCATCTTCACATTGAGGGTTCCCAGAAGATACCTAAGTTCTTAACATGACTCTTACTAATTGTACATTTAAGTCACTCATTTTGAAAAAATCAGTCCTGCTGGAGCTGACTAGCAATCATTCATGCTCTTTTATCTTGCTGCAGAATTTACAGGGCTGTTCACTGGATAGTGACCATAACTGGATAATGTCTGTAATATTATGTAATTTTCCTGTATAGGGTGAACCAGGCCTTCCTGGGCTTCCTGGACTCCCTGGAATAAAGGTAAATAAACTGTAGTACCTGTTGTGTTGGGGGGGAACACCACAAAGAGGGGGAAATGCAAGAATGTGGCTCAAATTGACTTAATGTATTTGTCTTACATCTTTTTCTGTGTCTCTGGTATTAAACTGGGGTTTATTACAGAAAGTTCTCACATGGAAAATTGGTTAAGTGTGTATGGGTAGGCAAACAGTATATCTTACGTTAAAATGTGAGGCAGAACATTCTAGTTATTTTTTTTTTAATATAAAATAGTAGAGGGTTTAAATTTTTTTTTTATTCAATGGAAAAGTCTTGTCATCAAAAGTTTTACTTGGTTTCCACTTCGATGTGTGCTTTCCAGTAGCAATAATCTACTGAATTAGCCAAGCCTCCAGCCGGAGAACTGCATTAATTATACACAGGCTGTGGAGACCTGGCTCTGTTGACAAAAATACTCTGTGCTCCGTTACACAGCAGTGATTTCCACTGACAAGTCAAAACGTTTTAATAATATTCCGTTCAGTATTAGCTGCAGTCCCTGACACAATACCTGGTTTAGTCCCTGGCTTCCAGTTTGTCTGGAATCTTTAGGTAAGCTGATACAAAAGACACATAGTTGGTTTAGTTCTGGCATAAGTGGTTGCATTGGGAGCTGCAGACATTTGCACAGTTTGAGCTGTAACTGTGTGATTCTGCACAGAGTGAGCAGATTCACATATCCTGAGTGAGCACAGATCAGAATGGCCACTTTTCCGTTGTGACAAAGATCATCCTTTCAGAAAACAAAATCGCTTTGAAACTTTTTCTTTGCCTTCCAGCATGAGCCTGCATATGTCTCAAGGAGACAGTTTATAGAATTTCCCCCATAACAAGGAGGATTATTCAAACACCAAACTCATGTCCACTGTGGTAGGATTCAGGATTTATCTCATGGAATGTAACACTTGCACTGATTTTCTCCAGGGACCTGTGAATTGCCACACCATTGAGGCATAATGTCCCTTCTGTGTTACTAGTGAATTATGGGAAGAATTGAGTGTGCATATTAAATTTTGTGTGTTGTAACAGCTGAAAATATATTTCCCATGGAGGTTGTTCATTTTCTGCAAGGATGAACACCATATTGAGTAGTGAAGATCATGCAGAAGAAGAGTCTTGTGTGAATAAACTATTTTTATAAGGGCCTTTGGCAGCAATCCCTATTCTGTTTACTTTAACAGTGAGCAAAGAGGTAGCTCAGCTGGAGGTCAGTGGGGCACTTGCCTGAGGCACTCATCCTGGGAACACTTGCCAAAAGCAACTGGAGTTGTGGCTGGTCTTTGGGGTTTCCATGTTCATGCAGGCCACATGTCCATGCATATAACCACTAAGTAAAAAAGTCTACATCTGAGTGGCTGCTCTGGGAAAATTACTTGTTGGCAATAAGAATGGATCAGAAGGGGAGCTTCCAGAATCACCTGAAAGACAAAATGTGAAGTGAAAAATGGATAAAGTGTGGGAGTTTTGCCCAGTGAAAATTTGTTTCCAAATTCAGTGGATACAGTGGAAAAACAGTGCAGAGTAAAATGGAATAATTTGGTCAAATATTAATCATTTAGGAAAATACTTTCTGTTTAAGTCTAGTCCAGAGGGAGGCTGGTGATGTTTCAGTGAAGAAATTTCATCTAGTGCAATTCTGCATTGAGGTGGCTACCTGTGTGTGACCTGGATGGTGACAAGCAAGCAGAATGTGCACAGGACAGAGCGAAGCATATCTGGTCACATCAGAAGTGCAGGATGGGTGCTGTTCATTTCAAGGCATTTGTAAACTCTGTTTTATTAAGCAGTCTGTAGTAAAAAACCCTCATTTTTTCTGAGTCACTGAGACTATGTTTGTGAGAAGTGGTTGCAGAAATCAGAGAATGGCTGGAATTAGGAATATGGGCACTCATCAGCAAAGGAAAAGTAGTAGTTCATCCCCTTTTCTCACCCTCCCTTTTAGCAATGATATATGTACCACCGTGGTAGGATCATTGTGTTGATTTACAAAAACAGCATCAGTGTTATCTTACAGAGAAACAAATTTCCAGTGATCTGGAGATTGATTGAAAGCTGCTTTGACATAGCAGTGCCCAGATGAGAGACTTGAGCGTGGAGGAAACCCAACTGTCTGGACTTGGAATGGTGCTGTCATCTTGTACAAAACTTACTTGAAGCAGGGATTTTTTATCCTTTTTTTTTTTTTTTTCCCCTGAGTGATCCTTGTTGTTTGTTACAATTTTTTCAGGGATTTTGAGATCTGTTCCCATACGGACTTCATAAACCTCTCAAAGATCTGTCTTTGCTATGCTATCTTAATAGTGATTTGCAGTAGTGGTATAACATCAAAGACATAGCAGAAACCTCTCACAATGTCATTGCAACATCTAAGAACTTGTTACAAAATGTAAGTTTCCATAAGGGAAATTTTTCCTAACAAACAGATTACAGCATTCTTGTGCATTTGCATGCCAGCCCAGTAGCTGTTGGCAGAGATTTTTCAGGCCTTTTCCAAACTTTTTGAGAGGTAAGGAAAAGGTTACAAGGTACAGGTTTATTCTACACATTGAAAATTCCTGGATACAGTTCTTAAATGTTAAATATTAAGTCCCCTTTTCTTTAAATCTGTTAGTTGAACTTAAAATTGCTTCCTTGTGAATGTTTCTCTGCAGTGGCAGGCTGTATTATGAAATGTTTTAGGTAACTGTGCACATGCACAGCACTCTTTGCAAAAGCTAAACCAACCTGTGCAACACAAATGCTGTGCCAGGCAGTGGACCATACTGTCCAGCTACATCTCATCTTTCTTCCCATGGCTGAACAAGCTTCCCAAGATGTTTAGTCCTGTGTGCTTCAAGTACATAAAGGATTAATGAATACTAATCACTGAGAAACTTCCAGCTTCTTAAAATGCCATTTCAATTAATTAATCAATGTTCCTGGGAACCTGTTAGGGCTTGGCTGAATGTGATACGGAGTCTGAATGAGCAGCAACATTGGACAGACAGGCGAGTATCATATCTGAATTCAGGGTATGCAGCAGGGCCTTTTATTTCTTACTTTTCTAGAGCCATTCACTATGCACATGCGGATGTTTTGGGAGTTCTTCCTGTTCCTTTTCGTTCTCTCCTCATTGTCAGTTGGTGCCATGGAGGAAACACAAGTGCAGTCAGTTATTTCCAAGACAGTGAAGAAGCTGTCTGTGACATACTGGAGAAGCATTTCTCAAGCACCTGTTGCTGTTTAGGAATGGCTGGAAACCTAATGAGCCCTGAATGTGTTCCACCTAAACTCAGAATATTAACTCATCGCTCTACTATCCCCCAACTGATGCCAAGCAGACACAGAAGTCTGTCTGTGAAACACAAACTTCGTGTGTCTGTTTTATCTCATAGCTTTTGTAGGAAGATACCTACAAAGCAGCACTTGCTTACTGTAATGGAAATCATGCATGCCCTCATTCATTGTAATGTCAGACATCTCTCAAATCCATTGCATTGCATTTTCTGGAATTTGGCCTGTACAGTTCTCACTTTCTTCACTGCAGCGAGAAGCCATCACAAAAGACAAGCCTCTTCTCAGTAACAGCACTTTTTGCAGGATCTAGATTTTCTGCGGTGTTTCTGGCATTTGTCCCTCAGTTTTTAAAACAGATACTGAACCGAGGCTTACGAGCGCATATAAATTTTTATTTTATTGTGTTCAAGAAAACTGAACTGTTGAATGGTTTGACATGAGAAGAGAAAGGCTGCTTTTGGGAAGTATGGAAAGCTTTCTGTGTTTTAAAATCCAGTGGAAGTGGCTGATTCAATAGACTTACCAGTATGCAATGCCTTGTATCTTTCTATACAATTACTTGGGATTGACTTCCCTGGGACTATGCCTGAGCAAGGTTTCAGAAAAACCTGGATAAGAACATGGGAATTTGAATCGATTTTATATCCTTTTATTTTTCTTTTTATGAAAGCAAAAGCAGCTCTAATTTTCTTCTGTACTTAAATTTCTTTCCTTTGTTCTATACCTACTCAGACATCTTACCCTCTGAAGACCGAAAGACACTCTGCTCCACAGAATGTACTTTTTTAAGGTCTAGAAGACTTGACACTACTTTCTGCCAGTTAGTTCTGTTACAAAAGAGAAATTACAGAGAAAATGAGAGAGAATTTTCAAGCTGAATGCATAGAAGTTAGTCTCCTGTTTAAACTCCTGTAGAAAAGAGAGCAACTGTTGTTGAAGCTTATGTGTTTAAGTGCTGTTCTTACCATCTGGCAGCAAAATGAAAGGAAATCTGAAGCGAATGGTAGTTCTAAGCATTTTGGTTTTGAGTCAATGCCATTTACCGCCTATAGGAAAGTTTGGTAAATTCCCCTTTTCTCACAGGAGTTCTTAGGAAGGCTGTTCACATTTTCCTAATGCATTTTTCATTTTTGGTATTTCCATTTTTCTTCCTGTTTTTATTCCTTGATAGTGTTAACAGGAAACCTGCAGGGTCTGTCTCTCTCTCCATTTCCTCCAGTACTCAGATATTCTTGCCCAGGCTTCAGTTCATCTTTATCTGATAGGTCACCATATTCAGAACTCTTTCTAGCCTGAACCCAGGAGCTGGAAGGAACCATCTGATTTTGTAACAGGCCTGTCCAAATCCTGGATACAGAGATGGGCTGAACATGCTAATTGCATCAATTGAAATTTGAGGGAATTTATTTTTCTCTGATATACACTTGCTGTAGCTGATACATATATATATAAAAATATGCAAGTGTAATCAAATTTCCAGGCTTTCATCACTCACATACAGTGTTCTTGAAAGTGGCTCCTCTGCCTGAGCTGCTGAAAATGCATACTGTAGTACAGGTTAAGTACTGGAGAGTAGGTGATAAGGATGTGTGTTCTGGGTGAAAATGAGAACTGATCTAAAAAAATAGGACTTAGCACCCGCCTTTGGTGGGCTAGGTTTCAGAAGTATCTCTTTGTGTGGGTAGGTAAAATACATTGCACACCTGTGCAATGTGTTTTGACTATATGCTTTCCATAGTGGAAGTGTATATCTGTATGTACATAGTTACATATCTAGTTTTGTTCACTGATTCCTAGCTGTCTGCTTTCCATATATTATGGCACAGATCAGTTTCATAGTGTAGACATGTAATTTCCCAGAGCTGATTTTGAGAATCAAAGCCAGAAAATGAAATCATCATTAACATTGGATAGTATGTGTGTGTCAGGAGTGCTTGTTCGGGTGTCCTTCAAGATACATGCTTCCAGTTCTTGTTAATCTCTCAGAAACTATATCCTCCAAATCTCTTATTTTCTGTCCTGGAAAATGCTAAAACATGAGGAACCAAAGCACAGAATGTTGCTTGCTCTAAAGCTATTACTGGTTGGAAGACTGAGCTTATAAGAACTACTTCACAGCAAATGTTTTATACCATAGTTTAATTTTTCTTTGTACAAAAAAAACCCCAAATCAAAATTTTTGAAAATAGTTGAATAATCAAAGTCCAACTGTATTCAGAAATCAAGTACTTTGTCATCCACAAAGAAAATTTGATACCAGTATTCTGAAATTATTTCTGTACCTCAAATACACATTTTTATAAGGCCAGAAATGAGGGTATGCAATAAAGCTCCTTACCTTTCAGAAGAGCAACAAAAATTCCTTAGATTTGTCATCTAACTCTTTTCTAACAGAAACAATTTGGGGCCAAACACTTCTTCGCAGTTCAGTCATTGAAAAGAATTAAAAATTAGGTGCTCCTTAAAACAAGTGGTGTTATTCTATCCTCAGAAATAGTTACCATGCTGACTTGAATTATAATTAGCCTATAAGAAGTCCCTTATATGATGCAGAATTAATGGATGCAGAATTAATCAAAATCATTACTAGTTCTGATAGCACTCTCCCAAAGCAACATACTTTCTAAGCAGACAGAACTTAAAAGCAAGAAGAAAATGAGGCTCACTAAAAAGCAACGTATGTCATACAAAGTGAGGCTTGTTGTGAGACCTCAGGGTTTTAGCCAGGTTGTTTAGCCAGGTTTTACTTCTCTAACTCCAAATGAATCATAAAGTCTAAATACGCATTTGGAAATTCTAAACCACAATTGTTTTTCTAAGTTTAGAGCCTGATTAGGGAGTAAAGATATTGTTTCAAATGCGATGAGTGAGCCAGACAACCTGTTTTAACTGGCAGTTTCTGGAGCCAATTCTAAAGTGATATGAAAAGCCTTAAGAAAGACCTTACAAAATGGGGTTAGGGTTGTTTTTTTAAATCAGATTTCCTTGTACCTTGTTCATTTCCTTCTTAGGAGCTGAATATTGTAGTCCTCCTGAGATTAAAATTCCCATGGACATTAGGCTATATATAAAGTCCCTCTAATGCCCTTCACAGTGACAAAGTACTCTGAATTGTATAGTCTAAGGCCAGCTGAGTTTCTGAGAAATTGCTTCACTGGAACTAAGTGCTGCAGGCAGAGGGAGGACATGAGCAAGCACAGCTTCATTGACCACCATGGATTGCTCTGTTACAAGATCCTGAGAATTTGGCCCTCACACATCTCCAGAGTGGAGGAGTGCAGTATTTTGGTTAGATAGCAACCTCAAAAACAAAGTTTTTTTAGGACAGCAGATGGCAACTTCCGGAAAATCAGCACAGGTACCCATGAACCAAATCAAATTTATTACAGCTTCACAGCTGTTCTCCAAATTGTCTTGCATCTGGGTTTGGGGTCTTTTTTGATAGCTCTTCTATATAACTCCGCCTTGGCAGGATTCTTTCAGTAGAGTTAGGTGAGAAAGGGCATCATACTGTTTTTGTTTTAAATATGCTCTAAGTGAGCCAGCGTAACACTGAAGACAAGCACTGGTCTCTTGATGTGATTAAAATGAGGACCCTTCCACATCAGTGCTTGTGAGAAAGGAGCTTTGGCATCTCCCGAAGTCTGTGACTCTTGAAGAATTTGTGTGCTGGCCCATGCCAGACACAGGAATTTTTGGAGAACCACTAGACCTGCAGGCAGGTGTTTGTAATTTCCAAGCCTGTCCAAAGCGGTGTGTTGAAGCATGGTTGTGGTTTTCCTCCAGTCCACACAGCTAGGTTCTCTGTTTATGGAAAAGGTGGGATGCATCAGCCTTTCCAGAATCCTCCACAGAAATTCGGGATGCTTTGGCATGGTTTGCCAACACAGAGGTGTGCACACAGGAGTCTTGACCTTGGTACATTTGGATTTTCAAGAGAATGCCGGGGAAGGGTGTTTGTGTGTGTCCTGCCTTGTGGCAGACCTGCAACTCAGCCAGGAGGCACAGAACTTCCATGGTCTTGGCAATGGGGCCAACACTGAACAAAATATTTCAGGACCAGTGAACTATGTAATAAAGGTCAGAGTTAGACATTTAAATTTCCCTGGCTAGTTCTAGTGCGTAGCACTAGATGAGAATAAGGATTGAAATTACATTCTCCTTTCAAAGTCATGGTCTAAAGGTTGGTTTAGTCACATTTCTGTAGCACAGAAGAAATAGTGTAATAATCTGATGTAGCTGTAATATAGTAGGGTAACCATGAGGCTTACAAGTAGGATAGCAATTTCAGAAATGGAAGTGAATTTATTTTATTGTTATAGGAAAGTTGTGGTTTGGATGCCTTTCTGCAGCACAGGTTTCTTTTTTAGGAATTCATTGATCTGATTGTGAAAACGTGTGGTATAGTCATTACAAGAATGATTAAAGGAGGAAGAACCTTCTGTGGGATAACAGTGTACCCAACAACTGCTGTTCTCTGCTGAGTGCATGCATCACCATAAAGCTTTGTATTTCAGGCACTGGGAGAGGACTAGGTGTGTCTGTGAGAGCAAAGTTTCAAAGAATGGTGGTGGTGTGTGTCCCAGCTGTGCAATGAAGGCTAATTCTGACCAAATACGGTATTAGAACTACATTGTCAATAAACATCTGCCAAATTAGTGATGTTTAAAACAGAAATGAACAGTGAAAATGGTATTTCAACTGCTGTACCTTTTTTAAGCAGAAGTCCAAGTTTTAGGCAATTATGGGTTCTGTAAAACTTAAAAGATGACACTGAGAGTGAACTAAAGCGCTTCTTAGGGTTAACCTCTAATATTAAAGCTAGCCTCTGCTTCAGCCCATAAAAGCTTTGATCATCATGAAAACCAGTTATAATTATACCTAGATAATAATCCTCATAAAAAATCTGACTGTCGTCTGAAGTAAATTACAAGGTGACTTTTTAATATTAAATTCTGATCGAGCTCACATTACACTAGGTTTACAGCATTTTAGGGCCCTTTTCTGTTTCAGACTGTTGTAAGATGTGAACATGAACATTAACAATGTTTGTGAGTGGTAGTATATAATTTGCTATCTGACCCATTACTATTTCCACAGTCAACAAATACTTGAGAATGAAAATGAGCGTGCATGGAGGTAGTCTCTTAAAATATTAACACATAAAGGCACTAAAAATTATTCTTAATATCATAATACATCACTTCTGTAAACTGGTAGAAATTCACAAGCTTAGTTTTGTTTTTTTTTAACTAAGCTGCCTGTGTTGTGATTAATACAAATTGCTCCAAGTCTAACAGTAGATGGAGTTTGAACGTTGAAATTTGCCTTGTTGGCATCTTGTGCAATGCGATTATTTCATAATCTTCAAAAATTTCATAAGCAGTGATTTCATAACTATGCCAAACAGTTGAACTAAAATGAATTATAGAGTCATCACTTGCAGATGGCTTTCTATACAGCTGCCAAACAGTATTTCACATGGAGGAGTTCCTTACTTTTCTTTCAAAATGTAACTGATTAACTCCTCTTTCCAGATTTTGTGTTCCCTGCCCCAGCTTTAGCAGGCAAAGAAGATTACTGTACATTCTAACTAGATAAAACTTCGATTTTATTGTAAGAAGCTGTAGTGAGATGTTTGGAAAAGTATTACAAGTCTTAGTTACTCTGATTCCTTGCGTTCCTCTCAGCATTTCACGGTAGTGCAGAACAAATTCTGAGTTCATTTAAGTTAGAGACTTAAGAACAGGAGGTGCCTCAGCAAACACAAGAGCTGCAATGTTGTCAAACCACAGTGCCCTCCCAAGCAAGCCTTTGCTCTTGGCTTTCCTGCAGCTACATGCCAGCTAAATCATACATGTCATACATTCACAACAAAAAACTAAAGCCCTTAGTTCTTGATTTTCTAACCACATTCCTCTACTGCTCTGGAATCTTGTTTGTGTCATGGACTAATCATAAAGGTCTTTTCCTTGACTTTGCATAACAGGGACACCAGCATGCCTTACAGAGAGGAAACTGTTCTCTTTACATTTGCCCCAACATTGGCAGTGCCAATTTTGATAGATTCCTTTTTTTTTTCTTTACTATCTGAATGGCATAAAAGATACCATAAAGCATGAAGTCAGCAGTATTATGGCAGGATGCAGAAGTATATCCAATGAGCATTTTACTTAATGCTTTGTGCTGTGGTTACACTCAAGAGATTTGAAATATTAGAGAAGACATAGCTTAGTTTCAAATCATTCAAACATGTCTTTCTACTTAGAAGCTTAGTTCAGATGGCAAATCAGATCTGTCTTTAAATCTACTTATCCTCTCTAGCACTGGATAGAGGGAGAAATGCATGTTTTTCTTAATGTAGCCATGTTTTAACGACTGCAGTTTGTTTCATGTGGGATAAGAATGCACTGTTGGATCATGTTCAGCTTGGCATCCACCGTAGCTGCTGCGTCTTTCCCAGCGGAGCTGCTGCTCACCCAGTCAATTCCTGGTCTCTGCTGACACACCACTTCTTCCACTCCACATTTCAAAACATTTTAAAGCTCTGTGTCATATGAGACCTGTATTCTACTTATGCTAATTGAGCCACAAGCTTATTCCATTATCAATTCCTCTAGCTTTTGCAAAGCATCTTTTTCTTCTCTTTTTAGAGATTTTGGGGGAAGGAGGGGCTTCTTCTTGGACTTTGGCCAGAAGTTTTCTTGTGGTATACAACTGGTATAGTCCAGAGCAGAGAGAAGAATTTGACTCAAAAACTGCATTAACCTTTGAGTGACTTCTAAGCCTTACCACTGAAAAGAATCACGTAGTCACTGCATATTTTTTCTGCCTGAAGTCATAAGAAGCCAGCCAAAAAATTAGCCCAGGCAAATTCAGTATTAAAACAGTATGGGGCTACTGAGTACCCTCTCATTCTAAAACAAGTGATTGAAGCTGCATTGTTCTTCATTTACTGACATTAAAGTGCTTCCATCTGCATGACAACCTTACGTTACTCTTGCTGGTGTGTACTAATATGAAGACTCATATTAACTCTAAGTTTTTGTCTTGTGAGAGCAAAAAAAACCCCACGTGCTTTGCTGTGACATGTTTGTCTCAGTTTATTTCTTTGCCATATTTTGAACCATGGCCAGCTGGAACGTCATGTGAGAAAGCTCATTATTTACTTGTATTTTTTTATAATCTTAAGTGGAGGTCTGTGGGAGCTTGCTGTGGTCCTTGATATAACCACAGGAAAGATTTCTTTAACTGTTAATGATGGATTGCTGATGAGAGCACAGATGAATGTGCAAGAATACTTCCTAATTTGCTCACCATGTGCAGCATACCTGTATTTCTGAGGGGAAGAGATGAAGAGAAATAGTAATTAACTGCTCATATGCACTGTCTCTGTATATTGTCAATAATGATATCACTACAGGATTATGATCTGTCTGTCTTCTAGCTATTTGATGGGTAATTTTTAGTCATTAAGTTCAGGGTTATTGCTAAAAAGCTAATAAATAAATATTAAGTGGGTTACATAACTGATTTTAAAATATACAGTAGCTTGTGGATATATCTTCGTGATTCAAATATATCTGAAAAAATGCAAGGTTAAATAGTAGGAAGCCTTCTTCAGGAGAATTTGTGAAAGAAAGCATATGGCTTATTAATCTTGCATTATCTCCCTTTAGGCATGGAGATAGGTAATAAAATATAGCCTTACTCTTCTGCTCAGTGCTGCTTCTGCTGCAAGTCTACTCTGTTCTTGCTATTTGTCTGTCCTGTTTGTACAAATGAATGGGAAGGAAGGAGGCAGAACAGAGAGGGAATGAGGAGAGCTGTGCCTTATTCCCAGCTGTTCACAGCCAGAGAAGTTGTCTGGCTGCAAAGAACTGAAGTATTTTACTGTCAGAATGAGGAGGGAAAGTACCATGGTACTGCAAGTCTCTGACTTGAAAGGAGATTCAGCACATCCCAACGGTACCATCTCCATTTGTCATTGCTGTGTCACACACCATTCCTGCCCATCCATTCACATGCTGCAACCGGAAACTACCTCATAACACATGACTGAAATGGACTGTCCCTTTTTAAATTTAGGAAAACTCAGATCTCTCCTCCTGCCTTCAGTCTTGCTTGGATATTAGTTTGGTGTGTTACATTACAGACCAGGTTGCATATTAACAGTCCTTAACCTCATAAACCCCACGTTTGACACCTTCTGCTTCATTTGCATCTCATGTGCTGCGTGGCGTCTTGCTACAGGAATTTATGGTGATGAAAGTTACCCATGAAGAAAAGTACTTCTATATAACTATGCTGCATCACAGCCAGAGAGCTGCAAGCAATACAGGGAAAAATACTACCCAAAATAAACTTGTGTTATTATAGTTGCATACTGCTTAATAAGTAATCCAGCATTCCTCTCATATTGTGTTTTTAAAGGGTGAACCAGGTTTCATTGGTCCACAAGGAGAACCTGGGTTGCCAGGGCTACCAGGAACAAAGGTAAGGGTAATGGGCCATTGCGCTGCTGTGAAGCCCCTAAAGCTGATGTCAAATTCAACTTCCCTCGGCAAGTAACAGATACTGAGACCACTGTTGGAGAAAATGTGAAAAGTCATGGACCAGTGCTATGAGATAGATACATAGATATTCATATTGGTGCCCTCAAAAAATGTGAAGGCAGATGTTCCATCATAACTTTAATTAATAAAGCATCTTTTTTCATGTTAGAATCCCCAAATTTACTTGTTCAAGAGGCAGAATAGGCATGACTGAAGAAAGTATAATTTCATAAATGTGAGGGGTTTTAGGAAAATGGCTTAAAAGTGTGTGCAGGGAATAGAACTTTGATACTACGCACCAGATTCTGAAAATACAGATAGACTAAACCTCTGATTCTTCTGTTGTCTTGGTTTCTTTGATCCTGCTCAGTTGGTGATACGCTAAAGGCTGCCCAGTATTTTGTGATATATGTGTATCTGTTGCAATAGGGTGACAGAGGAGAGGCAGGCCCTGTTGGGAAGGGTGAGCGAGGTGAACCTGGAATCCCTGGACCAAAGGTCAGTCTGATTTTACATTGGAAATGTTTTCTTAGTTTTACACCTATGAACACATCTCTGCCTGCTGAAAGATAGAACAAAACTTGGTGAGTGAGGTTTTAAATGAAAATTCTGTCTAATACTCTACTTCAGTCCAGAAGACAATGGCAGTTTTGTATTCACAGCTGTGAAACTGCAGTCTGAATGGACTCTTATTTGGTCTACAAAGTAAAGACACTACCTACATACACTGTCATGGAATTGGCCTAATTCATTCCAGCTGAAGTACTGACCTCCGGGTCCCTAACTTTCAGCATCGAAGTTTGAACTCTTTGACCAGTGTAGCTATTGAATGCAGAGAAAATCCATTTTGCATGCTGTTTTCTAACTCTTTAAGAAAGAGATCTAACTACATTTTAGCATTGTCTCAATATTTCCCCTGGTGTTGATCCTGTCAAGTTTTTCTTTCCTATTGCATTTTGAAAACAGTAAGGTTAATTTTGTGCTCCTTGGCCAGTGAGTTTGTATTCACCTGGCCTGTTGGGAAAAGAAGTTGTGTTCATATTTTATTTTAATCTCCTTATGTTAGAATATTTAACTATCTTCTCTATCTCTTGGCTATCATTTCTCAGGAGCAATGGAATGACATCATTCATTCCTGAAAACCAGTGATAATGATGCCTACTCTTTACTAATGCCGATACTACTTTTCCTTTGGAAGGGTGGAATCTATGACCATTGCACTCTGGAGTTAAAGAATATATTAATCTGGGTGCTGTTAAATTAAATGCCTTTAAAGATTATCTTGGTAGTATCAAATAAAGTATTTCTGCTGTTCCAAACTGTAGTTAGCCATTACTAATTTCTTTTTCTCTGCACTCCCATTTCTCTACCATTTTTCTCCCATCTTGCTTCAAACAGGGGAAAACAGGTGAACCTGGATCTAGAGGCCCCAAAGGGTCAAAGGTTAGTAGTAGAGAAACTGTCTTTAGGGAACTAATTAACACAATGATTTTTAGGATCAATTATTTGCAACATTTCACAGAAACTTCACTTGCCTCTTTTAAAGAACCTGTCACAATCTGCAGTGTTCTTTATAAGTGAAATCTTCTGACCTTCAATTGTAGCTAAAAAATTTTGTCAAGTCATATGGGGTTTGAACACTGTGATTCTTCTAATCCTTCTTCTGTTATAACGTCCATTCCACTCTGTTGTTTTTTTCCTCCTGCAACTTGGTTTCTCTCTGTGTAACTGGTGTGTGTTAGTCCTCCCACATGCCAGGACCCAACACCTGAGTGTGCTGTTACTGGGTTTGCAATAATTTTGTGGATCCACACTTTGGTGAGCTAGGAATACTGCAGGCTGAGATATGATGGCCAGAAGTCCTACAAAAGCAAGAGTTGTTGATTGCATTACTGTTTTAAAAAGACTACTTTGATTATATCTATGTACCCATCTGTCTGTCTATAGGTATAGCTGGTCCACATATATGGAGAGAGAGAGAAAATGTACATTTTTCTATTGCTTTATCTGCTGTGCAAGTACTGTTCCCACTGGATTCCTTCTTGTTACATGATGGAGTCAAAGCAAAACGAAAATGTGTTTGTGTAGGTGATTACTGAGTCTAGTGTCAAAATAAGGGTGACAGGACAATGTAGGCCGGTGTGATGCTGTTTGCAGGACTTGTAAAGTGCTTGAAGGGTGGCCTTAAGTGCTTAAGGATGTGATTAAACAAGTGCCATTTAACCTCATTCATTCCCACCAGAAAGAAGCACTGGAAGGCAAGGGAACTGATGACAGGATTAAAGTATCAGAGTGAGAGTAGAAGAGTAAATCAGCCTCTCATTTGACTGCAGTACCTGGGCACCTCCCACATGCACCAAAATTATAAATATATCCCCTTTAATTCCTTTTTTTATCAAGAAAGGATATGCAATTTTCATTTTACCTGCATACCTGTGATGAAAATCTGGCCCACTGAAGTCGGCCTAATGGTTGGGAACTGCATTTTTTAACAGTTCCAGTGACATGTTCACTAGCTGCTGTGAAGGCAGCACCAAAAGGAAAGGCAGATGGCACAACCTTGATCATGCCCTGCCACCAGCCTGCTCTCCTTCATTAGCTTCATTATGCCTTCATTAGCTCTATGAAAGTTTTCTGGTTTCTTTGTGTTCGGTTACCACTGGTGAGTTAATGATTCTTCCCTGACTTTTACCAAAAAGTTCTCTAGATTTCAACAGGAGCAAAAGTTGCAATTTTTACCCATATTAATTTTGAGCAATATAAAAATATAAGAAAGTAACCATGAAATAAAATTAATTGTGGATGCTGGGTTGTGAATGCATACATGTTTGAAATTCCCATAATTTGAAACGTACTACAAATAGCCAGGAAGAAAAAACTGTGTGTAAGCTGGTAGTGATCTTAAGCCTGTCACAGAAAGAGCATCAAGAAACTCTTAAATCTGACAGCACTGTTGTATTTGTAAGGGTGGCAGTGTCTCAGAGCAGGGAAGTTCAGGAGGTTAGTGGAGGCATAATCACAGAAAGAAAAGTTTATACGTTTTGAAACACACATTTGAAGAAGTTTTTGACTGCTTTCAGCCTGAGTGATTTCATTTCTCTAGTATTCTCTTCAAGCTTTCGGTAATAGTGTCATTAAGAATAGGGGATGTTACACAAATCAGTTAATTGGTAACTGCCCCTTTTTTGGTTCTTTGGGATTTTTTTATTGCAAACTGATGTAATACTCTAATAATTCACACAGAATCAAATACATCGTTGTCAATTCTACCACTACGTAGACTTTGAAGGACTTTTTCCTTTCATTAAATAAGATTCACATTCTGTTTAGGATGAGAGGCCCTGTGAACCAGTTCATATAAGAAAACATATTTAAAAAGGGAAGAACTATGTGATACATTTTCAAATGGCGTATCTGTTTTTTCAAATACCGTTTTTACATAGGGTGATACAGGTGAGAGAGGTGACACGGGATCTGCAGGTCCACGGGTAAGTCTACTTCTCATGTGAGCTCTTTGTTTTGTACTCTTAGATTCAGTCCATGTGAACTGAAATTGTAGCAGTAGTTAAAACTCCAGGTGAAACTGAGCACTTGACACTGTTGGAACGTGGTTGCCAACTGGCCTTTAATATGACTAACATCACTTGCCACTATTTGAAGCAGTCTCACATCCACAGTTTGTGGGCAGGATGTTACAAGCCAGATGTTCTGACATTGTTCACAGCCACTACAGAACTGGAGTGTAGGAACTGCTTAAATGTCTCCCCTCAGAGGTTTCATGTATTTGCTTTCCCGCTGCAGCACAAGTCACTGGGTACTGACTTGCTTATTTATCATTATAAAAAAAATATTTTCCTTTAAATGCTAACTTCCATGTTTTGTGGTAGTATATTGTAACTATGTTAAGAGTCCAACACCACAAAATAAAGTCAAAGCATGTGTCAATAGTTAAGAGTTTAAAATAGTCTTCGGTTGTCTCCAGATTTTAATGGAAAATGTATTACAGGGACCACCTGGACAGAAGGGTGATCAAGGTGCAACAGAGATAATTGATTATAATGGCAATATCCATGAAGCTCTGCAGGTATGCAAACATAACAAGGGTGAATTGGCTTACTCTGGTCTGGGAAAAAGTAGTTTGACAGCATTGTATTTCTCTTTTGCCTAGAGCTTGAAAACATTTTGTGTGCAAAATTGTTGAGCTTATTAATCAGGAATCGCTTTCTATATTTGGAAACCAGGTTTTCTGTTTGGTGCTAAGACAAACTGTTTCCCTGATACAAATTATCTGAGTGAATTAGTTTCATGTTCCCTGGAGAGTATTGACATCATCTAATGAGGACAAAACTAATTCATTGCTGGCTTTGGTGTTCAGTGCTGAATTAGTGTAATAAACTACATACACAGGTTTAACAGAAGTGTCTGCTTTTCAATTCATGTGTTATAATATTGACATTTCTCTTTTCCCTTGTTTTCCTCCTCCTCTTCATATAAAATGCAAAGAGCAGAATATTTGGGATTTGGAAACCATGTAACATGGCTCCATTAGCAAGCTGTGGATTCAATCAGCAACTTGAGTACATTAAGTAGACCAAGTACCAGTCTTCTCACTTATTCATTTCTGGAAAACCTATTTTGACTGGTGTGCAGAAAAGTGTGGAGGATTAAAGTGGGGTTACAAAAAGAGTGAATGGGTGTTTGCATAAAAGCAAAGGACCAAGATGACATATGTCATTGCAGTCAAGGTGATTTACATTGCTGCATACTCAGATGCAAATTCTTTGCAGTATAACTCCACGAAAGTGAATGGCTTGCTTATGTGAAACTGAAGACTGGATTTGGCTCATTGTGCCTCTGATCACTTTCTCACTGCAGCCGGTGAACTTTTTTTCTTGCATTTACTCAGTGGGAGTGGGCAAATGTCTGACCAGTCATTTGGTTTTCAAGACTCTTTCAAAAAATAAAAAGTCTCACTGCCTTTACTAAAATCTCAGAGCCGTGTATGACGCTAAGGCTGCATCCACTCTTTCATTGTGTCTGTGGGGAAGTCTGCACAGGCATGTTTTGAGGCTCTGCATTATGTTTGCCTCATTTGGTTTGCTTGTAAGGGAATTCAGACACACAACTTTCAGTCATCCAAATCCCTCTCTGGGTTCCATGCCTAAAGTAGCCTGAAATTAATGTTGTGTATTACCAGACAGAGATTTACCAGGGGTTTCAGCCCCTCTATCTCCTGTATTCTGTCTTTGTATTGTAACTCTGGCATCAGTCTTACTTTCAAGCTTCCTCAGAAAAGCTGCAGCACATAAAGAAGCCTTAAAAGTGGACTAAAGCCTTTTGCAGTGGTTGAAACATATTAGAAAGCCTTTATCCCATTGCAAATCATTCCAAATGTCATCACCTTCTGATCCAGGGCAACAAATAATTGATATTAATGGGAATGACTATGCAGGGAGGGTATAAGTAAGATTATATAGGATCAGTCGAAAATATCCTTGCCAAATCCAGCACAGTCCTTTCAGATGGCAAACACCCATTCCTAAGTCTCCTGGTGCCAAATTCTTAGGGGCTCTGAGATTTGCAGTTCTCTCACAGAAGTACATGAGAACTTCCAGTGCTCAGCACTGAGCTGTGAACTTGCACAGAATTTGGCCTGCGGATTTAAGAAGTTGACGAGTTTGCAAGATCTGAGCTGCTTGTCTCATGTTAGAATTTAGTAATAAATCATGAAGCAGTCTAGCAATTTAGTTACTTTGCCTTGTGCCTCCTATTCAATCTTAAAATTGTCATCGTGAATTGTCATCGTGGTTTGAGCAAGAGCCCTGCTGCGAGTATGTGGCTTTCACTTGCAGGACCAAATACAAAATTAATCTCTCTGTCAAAATTGCTCTTCACACCTGTGCTGCGGAATTTCCCAGGGCAAAAAGCAGTAGTCTCAAAATTTTAATCTTTGTAGGAGCTACAGCATTAGATATTAAAGTATCTGCCACTGTAAAGGAATCTGTTACTGTGAACACGTAAACAGTACTTTGCAATGGTTATTTTAGGTTTTCATACCTAGATAAACTGAACTTCTCGGTGTTTTTAAGGTTACTGATATATTTCCGTTAATATGTTTAAATTCAAAGGATATGAGTATATTAAAGCCATGTGTTAGAGAACAATTTTGTTCAAGTGCTTTGTATTGAGTAGGTTCCAGATCTTTGCCAACAGTATGTATTGTTGCACTGAAACATGGAGATTCTTTTACAGCTTAAAACAGAAGATCTGCGAACATTTATTTGCACATTGGATAACAATTAGAAAAGCAAATATTTCTTGTTCTGTTTAGGCCAGTAAGTTCTTCACAGGCAAGCTGCAATATTTGGGGTTTTACTCTGTTTAAAAATATAGACAGGCATTTAAATTACATTGAAATACTTTTCCACTTGCTTTTAGATTCTTTGGCAAAAAGAATAGTGACAGGTCAAGATATTTTGCTTCCTTCCATGATGAAAATATCCTTTGTCTTTCCAAGCATTTAAAGCAGAATTGTAGTATACATAGCTGGGTTGTGGACTGGTAGTTTTAGTTTAGAACTGCATTTTTATATGAAAAAGAATGTTATATTTCCACTCCAGGAATCGTATTTACTGGTTAAGCATTGGTGCAAAACCTGCAGGCATCACAAAACATAGGGCTAGTCTTTTGGTTGACTTCAGACACCAACCCCTTATGTTTTCTTAAAAAGTTTAAAGAACACCTTTTTGAAGACTTCTGCTTAGATTTTGCTACTTAGTCATCGTTTATTTGATCTCTTTAATTATACGAAACTACTGTCTTCATCTAATTCCCACAGAAACCAAGCAGCTAATCCAACACCAGGAGTTAAAATTAACAAGGGTTTTATTCATGTTTCTGAAGGCATGGTGTCTCCCAGATACAGCATAGTTTCTGTGGAGATTATAACTGTAGCAAACAGAATTATTTATATCATTGTTTAATTCTGCTACTGACAGCTCTTTAATTTTGCCAACAGAGGGTTGCCACCCTGACTGTCACGGTAATTCCTATTGCATGACTTACTGTGCGTTGTAGAACTTCTCCTCTGTGTTGCAAGCATGTTCATAATTCTTCTAGCTCAGGACATGTCTTCATTGGATGTCAGCCTGGTTCATCATAGCATGTATTGATTTCTTTGCTTGGTGTTCCCATAGCAGAGAACCCATTGTTGAAAGCCATCCAACAATGGAACCAATTCTGCTCCTTCTGAATTAATGGCAAAACTTCATTTAAGTACAAGACTGGGAAAACACATTCTTCTTTTTTGTTTCAAATTCTTCTCTGCAAGATTGCTCTTAGTCATATTTTCCCATCTGTACGTACCCTTTCTTTATATTAATGCAGGGGATTTTTAAATGTTGTTGTGAGGTTTTCTTAAAGCATCCCCACTATGCACCATCCAGACCAGTATTTGATATATGACACTGTGTCCACAGCCTGAGGTAGAAATGAAAAAAATGGTTACAGCTTATTCCATGGCAATTTCACAAAGCACTGAGTATCCCCAGATGCACTTAGCATCTTTTAGCAGAATCCTCTTTGCAACTGGTTGGAGATTTCTCCTGGTCTCAGATTGTTTTGGATCAGGTAGTGAGAGCTGGCAAATATGACTGGGTTCTGGTCTCACTTCCATTAAGGGAAGCAGTGTCATTTCATCAATAGGAGCAGAGGCCTTTATTATAAAATACAGGCTGTACTGTTATTTTAACACTGTTTTTGTGGTAGTGTTGTTGTTGTTGTTGAGAGCTGTCATAGGTTAACAACTTGTCCATAACTGGTCTTGGTTCCCCTTGTGTTAAACATCTAACCCATTTTGTTACAGTAGCTATATTAACATTTGCCCTGTGCTTACATGACAAGTTCTTCAGGAGTTTATTTAAAAACTGAGGGGTTTGTATTTTCTGTTTAGGGACCACCAGGACCACCAGGACCCCAAGGGCTGCAAGGGTCAAAGGTGATCTTCCTTATTTTACTTGTTGTATCTTAAGGGTGGAGAATTTTCTGTGTTTTTTTAAATGATGTATGCACCCAGGTAAATGGAGCTTTCCAGCACAGTTGTTTAACTGTAAATTCATCAAATATGGCATGTTTCTAACTTTGTACCCAGATTCTTGAAATGTAGCTTTCCAGAACAGGTGCTTTGTTTAGTTGCCACACACAGATGCTCAGCTAAGGACCAGCAAAATTAATTAGTACTGAAAGAGTGCAGAAGCATCTTGCTCAGGGATCGGCACCAAGGTAGCTCCCTAGGACTTTGCAAAGTATCCACACAACCAAACAGTGGCTCCCATGCCTCACTTCTGGCTGAGTGGGAATGAGGTAGGCAAAACTGTGTGCAAGACACCACTGGCCACCGTGTGAGTGCATGTGAATGCAGCTTTTATGTCACGGGGGTACCCACCCAAATAAGTACAGTATTGTCTAATGTCAGTAAAAATTACAACGTACACATGTGGCCCGGAGCCTGGCTGGAAACCCAAGCCTGCTAATACCACCTGGCTGGTGCTTACACGTAGTACAGAAGGGTTAGTGAGCAGCCCACACAGAGACAATGAATACCATGTGCTGCACTGTTCTGTAAAATTTAAATAATAAATTTGCCTATACTTAAAAAGTGTTGAAATTAGTGGACTGTCCCTAATTGCTTTTAAACTAGTTGAGATGTTTCTCCTATTTCTTAAATAGTAGATACTGCATCTTCTCCCAGTGTCTCTATGCTCTAGCAAGAGCAAATAGATGCATCTTCAATAACAGTACTAGACATTTCAGACTTCATCCTGTATTTCCAGTGATATGAAGAGTATTTCATATGGAAATACATCACAATACACATGTGCATTGTTTTGAGAAATTGTGAGAAACAAGGTTCATTCTATATGATAATTGATAATAGAGTACACAGTTAAGTGTGCAGAAATTGCTTTTTGCATTATCACCTACGCAGCATTTCTGCAGCATGGGGTATGTTGTGAAATACAGAGAAGTTTGAGTGTGGAAGAGATTGTGTTCCTTCGTATAGGTGAGCCTTCTCCTTCAAAATTTACAATGTGAAGCAGAATTCAACATTACAGGAGTTTGTTTCCAATATCATTGACTGCACCCATCCAAGTAACTTATTCCCTTAGAGAATGCTACCTAGGAGCTGGTCATAAGACAATGTTGTGAATGTGAACTCCTTCACTGAGTGATTTTTAATAGGGGAAAAAAAACATGAGGTCTCTCTCTACCTTACATAAATGGAGAGGCATGATTCCGTATTTATTCTGGTAGCAGGCAAAGTTTCCATTGGACTGGGATCTTTTCACCCCATGGGATTTTTTCTTCTTCTTCCTTTTTTTAAATGCACTTGTCTGGCCTTTATACAACCCAAAGTTATTCAATAGAGGTATTATATATGTGCTGGACTTTTTGACAGAATATTCCCTGGCTTTATTCTTGTTAATTATGAGAATTTCTCTGACTTTTTCCTCTAGTGTCTGGGACAATTGGGATAATCCAGTTCTGTCTTGTCTCTTGCAGGGTGAACCAGGATCCCCAGGAACTCCAGGAGCTGATGGAGAGCAGGTACATTTTGTGTCAATCATGTAGTGGAGAACATGTGAGAAACCGTAGGTTGTTGCAAGAGGTCCTTTCCGTGATCCCAAGTTTTAACTTAGATTTTATAATCTAAAGAATATTATGATAATAATTAATAAAGATCATTATAATGTTGCTGCATAGTCTGTGATCTAATGATGTCTCCATTTTTGCATTTTAATAGCAAAGGTATATGCATGCACATGACTTCTGCTTATTAGGATCAAAGCTAGAATTCTCTTGGTGTCTCTAGTTTTTTGCATGATTTGCTGAATAAGTCCGTATTTTAGGGTCCTAAGGGCTCAAAAGGAGACACAGGTGATCCTGGAATGCCTGGAGAAAAGGGAGGAATCGGACTGCCTGGCCTACCAGTGAGTATGAAAAACTAATTCATTAGTTTTAACAAAAATACTTCTATTTTTTCTCTCTTCCATTATCAGGAATTTCCAACAGTGCTGATAAATTGCAAATGGGGCAGAAAGCGCTGGGGAGAACATTCTGAGATTGTTCTGCAGCTAATCTAGGAGGAGGTGTAAGATTGTCAGAACTTTTCATTCCACTTACAGTAAAAAAAAAATACTGTATAGGGAAGACAGAGATTAGCTGGCAGGCTGACCAAAGCTGTACTTCTCTTGTAATATATAGCGCAGCTTGGGCAAGGAGAAAGGAGCTATGTTTTGAATGGAAATTTCAGGTGACTTACATTGAGGAGGGAGAGAAAATACATGAATATTTATGGCATGCATTCTTCCTATTTATATATGTGTGTGTGTATATATATATGCATGTATATATATATACATACAAATGAAATTTCTCAGTAAAAATAGAAATAATTTCAAAGTTGTATCCATGGAACAATTAATGGAGTGCCAGTTTAAGGAATTGTCATAAATATCTTGCTACAATTGATAGTTATCAATATAAAAGCATACACTTATATTTGTTAAAAATTATTTACAAAGTAGTGCCAGAATTTTTTAAAGGATTTCCTTTATATGTGTGCTGTGTTATGGTAATGATGGTAACTATTTGCCAATAAGTATTATAATTTCTAGATTGATTGCTAATAAGATTACAGCTGTTTATAAATGCTGTTTTGTATGATTTTATAGGGAGCTAATGGCATGAAAGGCGAAAAAGGAGACATTGGTTTGCCTGGTGCCCAAGGTCCTTCAGTAAGTCTTAGTGCGGCTTTGCAATGAACACAGGAGTTCAGCAGTGGTTCTCCAGCTTCTGATTCTGAGCAATACTTGATATTCATGACTGATCATTCCTGAGAATGAACAGATTTCTGGTCATAGAGCTAAATACAGTTTAAGAAATTTTAAATATATAATTCCTGTTCTGTTCTGTTGTATGACTGTGAGCAAGTTCCGCTCGCTTCAGTCAAAGCCTTCTGGCTCTGTAATGAACTAAATGGGAAGAAAGAAAAAAGCCCAAACAAACCATAATCTCTCTCAAAACCTTATACTCTGGGAATCTCAGATAGTCCAGTGAGAACCAAACTAGACTGACTTCTGATATGTCACCCAGGGTAGTGAGCTAGTTGTGTGAGACCAGACATTCTCCTGATTTTTTTTTCCCCAGAGCATTATAAAGGCATTAAAAAACAAAACCAAAAACCAAACAAACCCAAAAAACCCAAACAAAGTCCTACATAGTACCTTTATGGTGTGGGTGACTAACATTATCAGAGCACAGTAAGATGGGAGACCTCAGAGCAGAGGTTAGTGACAGAAGCCGTAGCTCTGAGGAGTCGGAGGCTGCCCTGTGCTGTCGCAGGACACAAGAGGCATCCCTCATCTCCAAGTTTCTTTCTATGAGAAGAGGATTATTTTCTTTCAAATTAATTCACCAGTTCATTCATCTGTTCTGCTTATTTTCAATTGAAGGAGGACTTAGAACTTTCAGGAGATTTCACAGATGGTGGAATCTGTCTTATGTTTCAAAGTGCGTCTCGGTGATGCTCTTGCCACTACCGACATCTACTATAGCAGTGCATGAGTCTGGAGACCTGATTTAGCATCCCTGCTGCTACTCTGTGGGTCATGGTAGCAACCCAGTGGGATTAAATCCAGGAACAGAGGTGATACTGCACTGGATATATCATAATGAAATTCTCTCTGTGGCTTTGTTAGGAGCACGGAAAACCACTGCAGCATATATGTGCACTAAATGCTGAGCAACCCGATTACCTCTTTTACTGGCCTCAAAGAATTTTTGGTACAAGTGGGCTAAATTAAATAAAAGGAGAGACAAAGGGCAATTTTGAAAATATGCCAAAGCCTAGCTTGAATTTAGTATCTTTTCCATTTGTCAGTGTTGAGGAGGAATAAAATAACACGTCATCGTCTTCTGGCTCTGCAGATTAAGTAGTACAAGAGAGAACTAAAGAGCACATACCATAAAATATTAAAAGTTCAAGCATCCCTGATCAGTACTGTTTGTTTTACAGAGATTTATTTTGTTTCCCCCATAGTGTCTTAAAGTGTATCATAGACCCTAGGAATAAGAATCTGGAGACAGGCATGCTGCCATATGGCACAGGCAGATCTGCACTTTGGGTACCCTGTCTTTCAAATCAAACTAATTCCCATTCCTAAAGCCCTGTCTAGATGCACTGTCAATGTTCACTGTTGCATTGCTATTTTTGTAAGTGCTTGCCAACAAGAGTCAGCCTGACTTCTGGTATTTTTGTGGGAGTTCTTTGCTCTGCATGATTTAATGCCATTGTTTTTTTTATCTGTAGGTGATAGGACCACCTGGACCACCAGGGCCACATGGTCCTCCAGGCCCTATGGTAAGCTTGGGTGGAACAGAGGTGCTAGAAATGGTCTAAGCCCTCTTGCCACTTTATTGCCTGCTTACTAGAAGTGTTATCAGAATATGTGGTCATTAAAGAGGGGACTTAATTTGGAAAATTTTTTGCATGTCTTAAAAAAAATCATAGGAATTGGAGAAAAAAATGGCACATTCCTGTGATAGTGTTAATATGCTAGTGGTCTGGTACCTCCTCAGAATCAGGTGTTTGTAGTTGCTCTATTGACAGCTGAATTTCTTTTGAGAGTACAGAAATATAGGGGTAATTTGTATCCCTATAAAGCAAAAACACTCTCCAAAAAATTGTGGTGTATTTTCATAATGAGAAATGTTATTTTTATTTTCAGGGACCTCATGGACTGCCTGGCCCAAAGGTAAATTAATACCTGTCTTGAATAGATGTGCTCTTTATGTCTGCAAAGTGTCATGCCTTGCTCTTGAATGCATGCAGCTATGTTTTGTCATGCCTCATTTAATAAAAGTTCATGATATTCTTAAACCTTAAAGCAGATTTTAATATTTGCACCTTAAAAGCTTGCTAAATTTTCTGTGATTGTTTCTGAGTAGTATTTCTCCGCAGCATTGGCTGAGTCCATTTTTTGTACAAATATTTGGGATGTGGCACTAAATTATTTAGCTTCCTGTTTATGGGCAAGCTACCGTTGCACTTGGAATTACTTTGGAATAAAAAAGCATGTTACAGGCTCAGGAAATGAAGTCAGATAAACTCTTCTTCATTTATGCTCTCTTGTATCTCCTGCTTCTTCCAGTGTTCATGGCCTTTGTTAGGCGCCAGGTATTTTGCTGAGCAGTTCCTTCACATGTTATGCTGGTTCACCATCACAAACTGATGTGTGCATTTTCCTGTTTTCCAAACTGGAATTCATGATCAGACAGGTCTGCAATACATTTGAACATTTTCCATAGCATAGTACACAAAGATATGCTTTAGGGGCTCTCTTAGCCCATGAGAACAGCTCAGGAGAGTGGAAGTGAATTTTGGGAGAGTTGGAATATTTTAATTTGTGCATTAATTCCGTATTCACCAGTAAGATAAACTTCAGAATGACACTGTATTCATTAAGGCCAGTGGTCTTGTCAGACATGATCATTTAAATCACTATGGCTCCCTAATCACACCTTTCTCAAAAAATAAGGAAGAGAGGAGAGGGTGTTTTTGTTTAGTTTTGGGGGTTTATTTTGGGTTTTTAAAGGTACGAGACAGAAAATCACAGGTTTGACCCCTTATGAGACTGTGTTGGCTCAAGAAACCTAAGTCATAAATCATTTTCTGAAATCAAATATGTTCTATTTTAGTACCAGCCCCTCTTTACCTCAGGCTTTTGGCCTGAGACTCAGGCTTTTATGGGATTTCTCAGGTCTGTTTCCAAGACTTCAGCATTTCCAGTGCTACTGCTCTGAAAGTCACATCGAGTCAAATAGAAGAATGAAGAAATGGCTGCTTAGGGTGCAAAGCAGGCAGATGATGTCTGGAGTTGCTTAAAGGAGCAGACTCGGTTCTACTGAGATTTTTAAAAAAAAATATGAATATAATATACAGTAACATAATACATCAAAGGGAAATCTAGCAATGAGGCCATAGGGAGCAGCCTGGATGAAATACCCACGTATTTCTGTTTCCCAGAAGAGGCAGGTGTGGTCAATACTCACCTTGACTGAGCAGCCCTCATGCAGATGCAGTTTTTCATTATGAGAGAATGATTTATTGGCAGTTCTGAGCCCAGTATTATCATCTTAGTGATGTTTAATATAATAGCCTATGCATAATTTAACAATCACAACAAGTGCCATTTCTTACATGGTTAAAATTTCTCTGTATGAACACAGAATCTATGGACCTCCCAAATAGCTTGGCAGTGTGTAACCTGTACTGTTTCTTTCAACTTGTTACTGTTTATGATGTATGCTTAAAGGTTTAAAATATCTTTATGTAAGATTTTGCTGCAAATTCCAGTTTGCTGTAAGGAAAAGTATTGCTTCCTTACCAAATGTACTTCTCAGGAGATCCCACTGTAGAAATCTACTGTTTTGAGGCTTACTTTTATGAACATTTTCTTTCAGTTTGTATTATCTGCATAGGGTGGTTTATGGGATTTGAAGAATTTCCAAAACCCCCTGCAACTCATGCTGAGTTCAAACCACCTAACTATAGTGATAATTATTAGGAAAAGATTAAAAAAATCTGTTACCCATAATTTTCCTGTAGTTTTTTATTCATACGGATTTTAAATCTTCAGCAGACACCTCCCAAATATTTTTTCCCACTCTTAAATCAGTACGTAAATTGCCAGTAAGCTGAGAAGGTTGAAATTGTTTCAAAGTGGAATTTGCAGCTATTTCTGAGACTGGCTTCTTCTATCCCAGCTTAAACACCCATTATAGCACCAAAAATTTGGCATTTATACTTTTACGTTTAGGGTGAACCAGGGTTAAATGGTCTTAAAGGATTGAAGGGTGAACCAGGTCAAAAGGGTGACAGAGGGCCCCTTGGTCTTCCAGTAAGTAAAAAACCCCAACTATTCAATTTCAGTGCAAATCACAAACGTCTCTTTCTACCCCTGATGAACAACTCTGATTTACTCGATAGCATACACAGAATATACCATGTTGGAGCAGAGCATCAGTCTTGTTTTGTTTTGTCTCTAATCTGTGCTATCGTCCCCAGTAATGTCCTGTAAAATCCAGTGCTGTCAGGGTTGGGTTTTTTTTGTTGCATGTCAGTTGAGAGTGTTCAGTGTCACAAGGATGTCATCACCCCCATTACATTAGTCATGCTGTTATTGAAGTGTTGTATGGTGTTTCCATTAAAAAAGGAGTCTTCCCTTTCCCCCATCTCCTCAGTTATTCTTCCTCTGGTTGCACTTCTGCAGTTCAAAAGGAGAGGTCTAATTGAGGAAAGCTAAAAATTGGGTCAGGGAATTTAGTTGGTTTCTGTTCCCTGAAAATTCTTATTTTTGCTTTGTTCTTTAGAAAATTTCCATTCTGAGTGTTTGGCATAAATTTTGTCTTAGAAGTGAAGAACCTTAAAATATGGAAACATCACAGTTCTTAAAATTTAGGTTGATGAAATAGAAAATACTTTATGTGTTTGAAAGCATGCTGAAAAGGCAGCTGTATTTTTTTCTCAGAAAAAGAGTTTATTTTTTCTTTTTGTTGTTGTTGTATGAGGATTATTTCCAGTCATTACATTGTTAACAGTAAAATGGAGAAAATAGACTTAGTTGACCCAAAGGAACACAAACCTCTCTGATTAATATTTACAAGAACTATGTTCAGGGCCTCTGGACAAGGTCAGCATCACTGAGAATTTTAATTCAATTTGAGGGGGAAAAAAAGCTCATTTTCACATTGGCAGTTACATCTCTGTAGACAGTGAGCTTTGGACGCCTGAGCAGATGCCCTGAAAATGGATACAAGGTAGAAGAGGCTCCAGAACAAAATAGGCTACTAGGTTTTCCAAATTTACAGTGATCTTGTTTTGCTCCTGCTTACTAAATGTCATACTCAGGAGCAAAGTCCAAGTGTTTGACGTTACAGAAAATGGCTCGGTTTTTTGAGTTGGTTGGAGATTTTAGCTGGGTTTGTTTGGGGTTTGGTTTAGTTTGTTTTTCCAGTAGGGGGCTGCTCCCCAGATTATTCCCTGTGTCCTGACAAATGTTCCCTCTGTCCCCACATCCCCTCCCGCGCTGCCGCGCTCCGGCTGCTGCTCTGTTATTCCCACAGAATCCACGAGGGGTCCCCCCGTCCCCAAGGATGCTGAGGCTCCTCGCCCGGCGTGCCTGGCTGCCCGCTGCAGCCCTTGACTGTGCCCTGAACTGGGAGTATTTCGGGAAAACAGGAAATGTGATTGTCTCCCGGGCTCTTGGAAATGAATGAGGCCATTGTGCTCAGGATCCAGATTTTGTTGGCTGCATAATGCAGTATTCTTGCACTTAAGTATTTCCTATCGCAGTTAACACACATTTTTCTTCCTTTGTGTGTAGTATTCAGTATTGTCGCTATTTACAAATTAGAAAGCATGCGAGTAAATTACAAAGTAAATATTTATGTGTTAAGGCTCAAAAACACCCTAACATCTGGTGTTTGTAGCGCTCCTGTAGCCTGACAATATTCTGCTCTAATACACTGTGATGTGAGGGCAGGGGTGGGTTGGTGATGTTACACTGAAGTGAGAACAGGATCAGGCTCTTGGTGTTCTATGTGAATTTTTAACTAACATGCTGTAGTAATGTGATACCCACTCCAGAACCCTGTCACAGCGTGTACTGTGTGTTTGAATTGTGTTTATTCATCAGCACCACTTACTAATCTCACGTTCTTGTCATTCGTGTCGTGCCCATCATCCATGCTTCCACCTAACCACACAGGGAGCATCTGGCTTAGACGGAAAGCCAGGAGCCCGGGTGAGTCCCTTGTCTTTCTGTGTCCCCCTTCGTGACTGAGTCCATGTGCTTCCCGGGGGCTCTGCCGGCCAAGCTCACTCACTGCACAGAGGAAGGAAGGCCAAATGCTGCAGGCATTTTCCATGCTGCATAAGAGGGGGCTTCAAGCAGACTCTCAGGGCAATATGTGTGGGAAAGCGAATGTAATTCTCTGTAGAAGGAGCTCTGAACCTTAAAAGGCAGCTCAGTTTTGATTTTTGGTTGGACAACTGCTTGGTTGGGATGCTGATTTTCCTGAGTAAGGTTAGGGATGTAGATAACAGGAGAACATAGCTGTTCAATGCTAAGATGGAATCAGTGAAGGAGATGCAAATGTGCTGGGGTTCATCTACAGGCATTGTTACATTACACATCATAAATGTTAAATCTTTTGCTTTCTTTAATGATAAAGAGCTCTATACAGTGAAAGAGTTATATCTTGGAAGTAAGATTGCTATCAATCCCTGCAGTAGGTAAGTCCATCTTACAGGTGGACATTTCAATTTAAAGAATAATCAATTAAAAAAAAAACCAAAAAATTATTCAAAAAGAATATTTTTTCTGACTCTTCCATCTTCTTCCAATCAGTTTAAGATCTTTGTAAATCTGATTGCTTCCATGAATGTAGTGAACTCCAAATAGAAGAAAGACAGTCTGCCTTGTAACAGGAGAGTTTATGGGTGGAGTTTTGAAAGCCAAAAAGGTTGCATCACAATTAAATCCAAATTTTCAACCAGTGAAGACTGATTCCATGTTAGTTCCCGTCTACAAGACAGCTATTAGAACTAAAGAGTTGTAAGAACAAGCACTCTCTCTTACCCTCCTTGTTCCTTTTTGTAGGGTGTAGATGGCCCAGTTGGTCCCCATGGCCCTGCAGGTCCCAAAGGAGAGAGAGTAAGTATATCTTCTGGGTGCTTCTCTCTACGAAGTGACTGCCACAAGGGAACAATGTCATGTGGGGACTCGTACTCTGCCTAGATGTCACTAAACAGAACAGTACCTCACCTATAGAGGAGCAGCCCACAACTGTGTGTCCGTTCTAGTTATACACACATTTATCTGTTTAAGGTTGGCACTGTAACTCACTAACTTCAGGGGAGCTGGTATTTTGAAATGACTAATCACTAAGAAATTGACAGGACTTCCTAGTTCACAGTATCACACACAGCATTATTTTCATTGTTTTCATTATTTTGTGTAAATTGAGAGAACAAACTGTTACAAAAGAAGATAATGTGATCTGATTATGTAAGAATGCAGTGGCAAAAAAAGAAGAGTATTTCTCTCCTCTATGCACTTAAATGTTTTTATCCAGGAAGAATATCTCCAGCTGTTGTAAAATTTAAACTTTTCTTCCTGTTTTTTTTTTTTAAGCTTAGAAGATAGGAGCCCTTCTATTTAATTTGAAATTCTCACAGAATATTTTCTCCAGTGGAAATAGGATAGGAACTCTAATCTTTAACTGAGCCTGTCACCTCTAATGATAGAACCATCAACTTATGGAAAAAACCAGAAGATGATACCTTAGCCTAACTAAAACCTCCAAGGAGCTGCCAGTCCAGAACTTTGTCTCTTTGACTTCCTCACTTTAACAAAAGAACTGTGCTAAAGCAACTTCAGACTAGCTGTACTAAGGACAGAGCCACGTGGCAGAGGTCTGGTTAGCTTCATCTGAGAAAAGTAAGATTCATTTTTACAGAGCTGTGTATTGAGGGATAAATACAAGACATGCAGCATAGCCCAAAACAGACTGTACAGTAGACTGCAATTACCACTCAGGCTAATTAAGTGCCTGAAGGACTTGTGTACTTTTTCTGTTTTTCTAGGGGATTACAGATTCAGTTCTTTTTTTCCTTCAGTTAGGACATAATATATCTTCTGTCAACTCTGTGAAAAGATAGTTGATCATCATCCTCTTATCTTAAGCAAATAATTTAGGTGAGATACACATGTAGAAGTATATAAAAATACCGTACATTTTATTCTTGCATTATGAGCTTTCATGTTGAAAGATATGTGTATGTACTACCAGCTGAAATGTTTTTGACAATGAAATAGAATATAAACTATTCTTCTCGTCTGTGGAAAAGAGCTACTAATATTTTTTTCTTGTGGGAGTATGCAAGGTCATAAGAAGTCATGCAGCTGGATCTGGAATAAGCCCTACTGTGACTGTTGAAAAGCAGTAGCTGCAAAAGGGATAGGAACTGCTGCGATGTAAATCAGTAGTTGCAGGGGCATAGAAGGAGAACTTTGCAAAAATAGAGAGACCAAGGTGTGCAGAAAATTCCTACACACCCACCATTTTCTGTGGAACTAAATGAATGGAAGGAAGTTGATAAGACAGGCTTTTTGCCAAGCGGGCAGCTAACAAGATTATTGCTGTAATTGTTCATTTAATTATTCAGTACCATTTGGGAGGAGAAGTTTGATTGTAGCATAGTTATGTAACAGGTGCCCAGTGTTGATATATGTCTCATTATTTAAATAACAAATAGTGTCTTTTTAATGCAGTTTTACAACTTGCATTTGCAACTGTTGAACTTTTTAATGTGAAACAGGAGGGAAACATTTTTGTCTGCAGATTTCAGACTTTACTTTTTAGTTAAAAGCAGTGCATAGGGCCAGTGCTCACTGTCACTGGATAGGACCACATTCTGTCTGTATTGAGAAGAAAAACCCTGGGCCAGTATTAATCTAGAAGGGCATTAGGGCTATTTTACAGAACAATCATGGATTTGTTGTTGCACAGGCTGCATTTGAGGTGATGCTGAATTACTACTCCGAGGTAGGACAGGCTGTTGTGCAGATTAGGGTGGGTTGTTTGGTTTTCAATTTAACTATTTAATTAAAATAGAAAACGTCAGATCATCTTTATACAAAATCTATTTAGATGGTGGCAAGGTAGACTAAGAAAATCATGCATGACACTCAACTTTTTATAAATTGTTTAGTAGAAATTGAAATGGTAATTAATAATGTGAATTCATATAATTATTAGGCCAGTATCTCATAGTCGTTATTAAATTCTTCAGCTGTTGGAACACCGTTTTGCCAGGTGCTTAGAGAGATTTTACTGAGACCATCTTTATTAAATGAAGAAGTAAATCATAATAGGCCTCTGAATCTGACTGTGTACCTGTTAATCTCACTTACATACTGTCTTGAGAGAAAGTAGAGAACACTGGAGAACAGATAGACATCTTCAGCTACTGCTGATGAAAGGGAACATGTAAGCCTGAAGGGTGATGACAGGCATAACGTGTATCCAACTTCTTGACCAGCTAAAGGAATCTGAGTGCTGGCAATATACATTTTCCTTTTTTATTATTTTCTTTTCTTTTTTTTGATGACAAGGACCTGGTTTTGAGCTTGATTTTGGCTTTCAGATGTGTAGCTTGTGTAACGTTGTCATCACTACACACATTTAGTACAAGTAGGGAAAGTGCATTCTCTTTAATTTGGTTAAAATGTTTCTCAGCACAGCAGTGGTATGAAATCTCCCTAACTATCCTAGTGGAGACAGCAATTATTCAGCTTTATTCACGCAAATGGTAACTCATGAATATCCATGATTCAGGAGACTGAAGTGAAATAGGAGGCAGAAACATAGATTATAGTTTCTATTCTTTGGACACTGATGGATTGTCTCACAAAAAAGTATTAAAAACCTTCCTAAGGTTTGCCAGTATCTGCCACGCTGAAGGAAATTGTGATGGTTGAGGGCAGTATGCTCATGACAGTCCATCCATCTCATACAATCCATGAACATTCAGGACCTCATCTGATACTCCAAACATGTTTCAGCATGTGCTTTGTATTGGAGGCAAAAAGTTCTGAGATACAGTTCTCCAAATATATTGTTACATAACAGATGAGATTATTTCCTAGACTGATACATTCAGTATCTTTATGTCTACCATATGTTTAGCAATGTTATAAGCCTATCTTGAGAGGACTTTGTACAGTCATCTTGCTGTTGAAGATTAAAAAAGCAAAGATGCTTAACTAGTCTTGACATATTTCGAGTACTGATCAAAGGGTTTTGTAGCTCTTACCTACATAGGTCAGCACATTAGTTTCTTCTTAGCAGAAAGCTTTAAAGCTGCAAGGGATTTATTGTTTTGAAAATCAGCTGTTACTTCCCAATACTCCTATTGGAGGGCATCCAGCCTAAATGCTGCTCAGAAATTAGCAGGGGAGTAACAAAATCCAGAGAGACCTGACATTGCACAACTCATTACCACTAGACTAAAGCAAGTGTCCGCCTTAGTAAAAATATGAAGTATTTAAAACAGATCAAATGTCAGTTATTCTGACAGACTCCTTATTGCTGGGATTATTCAACCACAGGTTAAGGTTCAGTTTGTTCTGGTGCCTTATTTTTTGTGTAATTTGGTCAATGAAATTTAGACATAGCAGTCCATTTTCAGAGCTGTGCCAAGTACTTGGCTGTGCCGATGATCACCACTATTAATTAGGTACACATCTACATCTCTGTCTTGTGCTTTTAATTATAGAGTCATTCATTAATTAATAATAAGTGGTAAATGACCCAGAGGATGTTGTACAGAGAATTATCTCAAGAGTGCAAGTGCAGCAAACACTAGGATGAAATTCAGCACTTGTGCACACCAGGAGCCTTGCACGCAGCCTTGTGTTAGGGTGTGTTCAGGAAAGGTGGTGAAGAAGGGATCCAAGTCACCCTGCCTAACAAATCCAGAGTAGGAGCTTTGAAAACTAGAGGTGGTCAGGTTTTTTTTCTTTTATTTCATCAACACTTGGAGCAGTTTAGTTCTCTCCCGAGAGAATGGCTTTTCTGATGGATTTAATTCAGAAGAAGGAACACCACAGTCTGAAACAAGACTGCTTTCCATGCCTTCTTCCCAGCCCTGGCTCCCTGTCAAGCTCACAGGGACCTGTGCTCGCAGTTACATGGGCTAGTCCTGGCTGGCTTGGGAAGCTTAACTTCATATCAGTCTTGATAAAGAACAATTAGAGAGCAAAAGTGATTTGAAATTTGTTGCCTTGAAATTCCATTCCATTTGGAAAAGTTTACCCTGTATTAAGTTTGAAAAATGATTTTGGAAGCACCCCTCTGGAAATTGGTAATTTTTCCATGGATTTTGGTGCCAAATGAGATCAGACTTCTGGAGTTATCTCTGTACTTATTTGTCTTGCATATTGTTACAGTTGTTTTGATTTTGATAAACCAGGGTATATTTACATCACTTATCTAGAATCCAATAGAGGATTTAGCAACACAGCACAGTGCACAGGATAATCTTCACAATGTCACTGTTAAAAGCATTGCCTACTTAAATACAAGCTTTGACTGACACATCATTTTTGCGTGTCACTGTGTTGTATCTCAGCTGCTGTGTTGGAGCTTGATGCTGTATATCCTCAGTTTTCATTACAACATTGGATTTTTACTGAGAGCAGCATTAAGCTGTTAAAAGCTTAAACTTGACACTGGCGCAAGTTCAGTTGAAAAATATTTTCAGTTACTGAGGTATTTAAAAATGAATGTGGTATCATATGCCTAGAAAGTCATTTTGCCTAGAAAGTAATACACACCTTTTCTTTCCCCCTTAAGCATTTAATAAAAATAAATGAGCTTGGATATTTTTCACTCAAAATACTTAGGAATGCATAAACTTTAACCTAAAGCACTTGGTAGAGATAATTTCTAAGATAACCAGTGTTTTTGTTTGCTTGTTCTGTAATCTTTTCTTAGGGTGAGAAGGGAACTGTAGGTGACCCTGGACCCAGAGGACCATACGGCTTGCCTGTAAGTTCCACAGAATTTGTACGCACGGCACTTTTCATCCCTCCCTGATTAAACCTTGTGTGCTTTATGGCTGATTTTCACCTAGCAATAGAGTAAGCTGGAAAAGGCAAAGATAGATAATAAACCCTGACAGTGCAAGGTCTATGGTCTGTATCACGCTGCTAGGTTCCTACCCATGCACATAACAAAACAGACCTGACATGAGCCAGCAAGAGAGAGGAAATGCAGAATGCAGGTGCTCCTGTTTCAGCAGCCTTTGGCCATCAGCTGCCTGACCATGTGAGAGTGCCAGGAGTTCAGGCTGAACTGTGGAAAGCTGTGAATTTTTTAATGTCAATAAGGGGCTTGGATTTCCATCCTGCAAGGTTTCTTTGCCATTATGTTTTTGCTTTGTTTGTCACTTCAGAGATGTGTTTTGTTTTCATTTCTGTGCCATCTGCTCAGAAGCAATGTGAGAACTTCATTGTTGCTCATTCGTTGTTGGAAATTACGCACTTTAAATCAACAATTTTAATTATGTTATCCATTCCTAAAATATGAGGTAGGACTTCCTTTGGCCTGACAAGGATATCCCCAATAAAATCAGTTGACTTTCCCTGTTCACACTGCTGATGACTGGGTCAGGTGTGTACATATACACATGTCTGTTCTGTACTTTGACGCAAGGAAAGCCATGTAAATGTGCTTGGCCGGGCACAACCAGCCTTTTCAGGAGACTTTCAGTGTTTCCATCCCCTCTCCAGTCTTATCTGTTTCATTAATTAATTTAACCTGGAATACAGACCTGTGGTTTAATTGGATCCATTTAATTGAATCAGGAGTCAGTGGCTGGAGATGGTTTTTCAGGCTCTATGGAGTGTTAAATTAGCTTGCTACGCATTTTTATCTGAGAGTCACTTTAGTGAGTTAAATTGAAAGCAAAAAAAAAAAAAATCCAGTATCTGTTTCCCATTCCTGTGAACTAAAAATAAAACTTTATAGGTTTTTCTGTATTTTTAGCTTTCTCCTGGAATCTGCCTGCAAACAAAACAGTCAAGCAAAATTTTGAAGCCAGGTTATCAGTTCCTGGAAATGCTAAACACGGGCAGCAATGTCCTGGTCTGAGGGATGCTAATGCAGTTCCTGTGGTTCTTTGTGGTTCTTTGGCAGGGCAAAGACGGCGAGCCTGGCCTTGATGTAAGTAATGTGTGTGACCAGGGCACACTCAGGGGTCGGTAAGCATCTGCAAGAAATCCCTTATGGAGCACAACAGCTTTGCTGCCCTTTACTGTGCATGCAGTACCTGCAGAGAGTGTGCTGAATGCTGCATTCACTCTTTCTCTGTGGTAAAGAGGACAAAGATTGTGCAATGTACAGCCCTTATCGACAGACACCAGCAGATAGTAGTGCTTAGCAATACAAGTACTTGGTTCTTTGGATGTCAGTAGGCTTTAAAAATGCTTGCTAGGAAAACACTCAGATGACTCATTTGTAGAAGAACGAGGAGTCACTTAACACTTAGTTAACTAAATTCATTCTAATTAAAGAGAATAATTTCATAGCCTGTAAGGGGTGTGTTTCAAAACATAGGCTCTTTCCTTGGCATGCTAGAAAGACTTACTGAAAGTCTTTTTCTGTAGTCCTACACTGAAATCCCTAACTTGGAGGAGTCTTTTTCAGAATGCACATATGCTGTGTAGCATGGATGATTGCCAGTTTGAGCGGTATGATTTCTTTCTGTAGCTGCCAAAATGTTTCTACCAAACTCTGTGACTTACTTGTCTCACATGCTCTTGTCTGTGCATGTGTCCACACATAGCACACATATATGTACAGAGTGTGTAGTGAAATCATCTTTTTAGGTTTTCCAAGAGTATTTGAAAACTTAACCTGCATGTTAATAAAAGTCAACCTATTTTGTCCATTTTGTTTTTATAGGGTTTCCCTGGTCCTCGAGGAGAAAAGGGTGATATAGGAGAAAAGGGAGAAAAGGTGACCACAGTGTTATTAACTGTTGCTTGATTCCTCAGCTAATCAGTTCTGCTGTCTTTATGCTATAAATTGTCACATTAAAAATTATCTCTGTTTTACTGTGTGCCAAAAGGCAAGTCACAGATACATACTGGAGCAAAATCGTGAAAAAACACAAAAACGTATGTACAGAACTAGAAATATCAGCATGTTCCAAAGCACAGCTCTTTTTTCAGGCTCATTTTCTCCAATCCACCCTGCACTTGTTGAAAATCCTGAAATATTTAATGCAGACTTTAGTCATTGTGGTAGTAATTTTACACTGAAGAGCCCAGCTCTGTTCCCTGGCAGTATTTGCAGTGTAATGGTTGATCCTGGTCTACCATGCCTGTACATGCTACCTGTCCCACAAGTGGCTAAGACAGGAACTGTTTGAATTTTTATTTTTCGCAATTTCTTTTTTTGCAATTAAGTACTTTGTGATACTTGTGGATTGAAACTGAATCGTGTACTCTACCATTTCTGGTAAACCAACTAGACAGGGAAGTTAACAGAAACAACCTGACTTCATTTTCAGTGTTCAGACACAGGGACTTGGAAATCTGTTTATTAAAAAGCAATTCAGGACTTAATGTGTGTAGAGAAACTTCACAAGCAAATCTCTTCCATTTCTATCCAACACAAAGCCCAGTTGCTAAAACTGCTGAATTAGAACTCACACCAAGCCGCTTAATGTAAAAGTACATACATGCAACAGATGATTTTTCTAGGACAGACAAATGTTTGTCAAGCTGACATATGCGGGGTTAGGCTAAGTTAATTTCTCATTATGGTGTCTTAAACAAGAAGCAGGGCTAAAAAGTCACCATGGGTGTTAGAGTTCATCTGCATTCCTTAGTACGGTTAAGCAAAACACTTCCCAAGAATGCACTGAAAAGTGTGTTATGAGTACAACACTTCCCAAGAATGCATGAAAAGGGTGCTATGAAATACATCCTTCGCCTTTGTCCCTTGCTATATTGCTCTTTTTTTTGAGCTCAGAGATCCCTGGTAAGGTACCGATTTTGCCGAACAACAGTTGTTTAAGCGGGTGCTCCATGAATATTATAAAGGCACTGTTTGACCTGGCAGAGTAATCACAATGAATGGTGAGCTCTTGCTTGCTGTCAGAGTACAGGTCTGTCTGCCACAAGTGAACAGCTTTTCTCCTTGAGAGCAGCTCTCAGTCCAAAGGTGTAACTGATTAACTGCCAGCTCAGAGAGGTGGTGGGCAAAATGCTCTCTTGTGGTAAGTGGGAGTTACAGCAAGTGCCAACTCAAATGAGCTTAACAGTGTGCTCTCATGCTGGGATACATTCAAAGAGTTGTGTCCAGAAGATAAAAATAAGTTATTATACCTCTCTAATCGATTCCAGTGAGGTTGCTTGAATACTGCAGATGGTCTTTTGAGCCTCACAGTTCTAGAAAAACTTGAGAAATTGGGGAGTAAGAAGGATACCAAGCTGGCAGGGGTCTGGGACAAACACAGCCAATAGTAGAGGTTGGAGGAGGTGGACTGGCTTAGTCTAACAATGAGGAGGCCAAGCGGCTTGAAAGGGGAGACACAAAGATGATGGAGCAAAACTCTTCTGGATAGTGGCAAATGGGGAAATGCAGGATCACAAGCTGCCCCTGAGAGGTTCAGAGCAATTGTTCTCACAAGAAGGACAGCACAGCACTGGGACAGTGCACCCAGAGAGGGGCCTGAACCACTGCCCAGGGAGCACTGCAGAACCTGGTCTGGTCTGACCTGGCCTAGGGTCAGGAATCATCCTGCTCACAATGGGAATCTTAGGCTCCCTTAGGGAATCCAGAACTCCCTTGCAGCCAGACTTTCTGAGTGTGTGTTTCCATGTACAGCTAGAGATAGGCAGACAAATTTCAGCCACCAGAGCTCCAGAAGATTTGCAGAAGAAAAGATGGAAAGCTGGTAAAAAGTTCGGTTATACAAATACGATGTGACAATGGAACAGATGAGATTCAGCACTCAGGATGTAAAAAGTTTTAATGTTCCAGAGTCCAGCGTGCTGCTTTTGGATATTAGTCTGTTATTCCCAGGGACTGACTAGATATGTTGAACATGGGACTTCCAGTTGCAAGGGAGCGAGGGAATTGTATGTGGGAATTGCATGTGGCATGGCTAGGCCCTGTTCAGAGTTCAGTTGTGATTTAGGCTGCCTGTGGAGACTTGTTCTCTTGGGCTGCAGGACACATCTCCTAGGAACTCTGGTCCTCCATCCCCCTAAAAATTCATGAAAAAGCAAGCCCTGTTTCCTGAGGAGAATGCATGGGATAAAGTAGTTAGCAAGTCCGATAGATGTTTCAAAAAATACATTATTTTTTCAGAAAGAGGATTGACAGGAAGTCTGTAGGGCAAAAATGGATATTGAATACCTGCCTTAAAAATTCCCAGAATATTTAAGGAAAACTAGGAGGCAAAGAAAGGTCTTTCCCAGTGAAAAGTCAGGGAAGACATAGCTGAGACCTCTGTGGAAGAGACTTCTGTTGCATAGGTTTAGCACATTTTCCCCATAAATTAGGGAATATTTGTATCATGCAAGCAAACTTGCTTCACCAAAATTACTTAAGCTGCATCAATAGTTTCTTTTCCAAATAGGAAGCTGACTCTCAAAAGACACAAAGTAATGCAATTAATCCAAATTCTCATTATAACAAGTCGTCTGTGTTCTGGTGGCTTTCCTTAATATTACTGATTAACTATGACCAAACTGGTGTAACAGCACCCATTTCAACAGATAAACCAGTTTGTAATAACAAATAAACAAGTTGACCATCCAGCTTATGATTTCTTGGTTTTTAAATATTTCTACAGTATTGGCTGTTGGACTGACATCACACAAATTGAAATTAGTGAGTTTCTAGTTAAGAAACTTAAATTGCACTGCAAAAATTTGTATCATTACTGACATTCTAAAGAGAACCAGTGACACTTTTTTTGCAGACATGCAGGGAATAAACCTTTACTTCGTAAGTTTGAGATGAGGCCTAGACTGCTGATCTGTATTTTAGCCCATCAGTAGTTCTGCTACAGTGAAAGGAAGTCAGTGTTTGCATTATAATGTCTTCTTGACTTGACTGTAAAAATATTTTTTAAAGTGTTCTAGCTGCAATTACTCATATAAAATTATAGTCCAGGAGCACTTATCCCAAAAAAGTTTTGCACAATTCATTTTGTATTTTCAAGTTACATGAATAGAAAAAAGAAAATCCTTTCAAAAAGGAATAAGCTTTAACAAAAGTTAGAGATTCTGTTGTGGGGAAAGGGAGGGAAGGGACCCCTGGTCCCAGATGCACGGTTGACTGTTGTTATAAATTTTGACAGAGGAATATGAACAGAGGATGAAAAGGCATTATCCTTTTCCCTTGCACTCTGCATTGATGAAAATCTGTGCATGTGAGGATTGTAGATTGTTCCAACCATAACAGTGTTGCAGAAGTGC
Organism: Corvus brachyrhynchos; assembly: GCF_000691975.1. Taxonomy (NCBI): domain Eukaryota; kingdom Metazoa; phylum Chordata; class Aves; order Passeriformes; family Corvidae; genus Corvus; species Corvus brachyrhynchos. Next base: position 2,878,451 of record NW_008238448.1, on the reverse strand, counting down.
CACCATTTTTTTATATCGCTAGGCATTGAGGAAGGACAGAAAGGAATTTTTCTTTTATTCTTCATCAGATGTACAGGCTCTGTATCTCCTGTGGGTTTCTGTAGTTCAGGATAAGGAGTAAATATTAAGAAGAAAGAACCCAGTCTGTGGAAAAAGTAGTGAAGTACCCAGGAAATTCAGACTGTACCTTACCAGGTGACTGCTGCATTGTTTTGAATAAGACCATAAATCTGCCTGCAAAATTGGAAGTTGAAAATAGTTTGCTGGCTTGTAACGCAAGAAGTTAAAGAAATGCAAATCCTAAAGATTGAAAAGAGTTGGAAACCAAACCAAACTGTTCATTTTCAGAATCCTTTCTGGAGTATGTCCATGCTTTGTGCTCACACACACTCACTGCAGATAAATTGGTGCAACACTGAGCACAAATAGCACGAGATTTGACCCTAAGCTGTTGGGTTTCTCTGCTATGTTGTCATCTTTGTAGGTTTAAGATGAAAACATAGCCAATTTATGGTTCTTGTCTTGTGAGGATTTTTTTACATGACAGTCTTTATTATTTGGTAAGGATGGGTAGTGTTTGGGTTTCTATTTTTCCAACTCTTATCCTGTGACCTTTTGGCACACAGAAGAGATAGACAAGGAACTGTGCTTCTATCATGACATGAATGCAGTATGTTTTGTTCATGGAACATTTTGTTTTATTTGACTGTGTCAAGTATACTGTAATATGAAATGACTAATGTGCTTTCCTTCCTCTTTAAAATATGATTTATATAATTATTTTTTTATGTGTAAATATTATTTTTCTCTCTTGTTGATGGATTAAGTCTTTGTGTACTGGTGTGGAACAAGTTAAATGTCTATTTAATATGCTTCACCAAAATCCGTCTGTCTTTCCAAAGGGGCATTCCTTCCTTCTCCTTCTACCCTCATTTCTTACAATTCCTCTGTCTTTTTTACCCTTTTCCTCACAAATTAAATCCTCCCAGTAGCCACGACCTCACTTGCTGGTTCTCCGATGTTATACTAATTTTCCTATGACTATTTTTCCCATTTCTTTGTGATATCCTGATTTACTCATCCTTCCTATCCCATTTTTTACAATCCTAGTCCAATTTGTTAATTTTTTTTAAGTGATCCTTTTTGATTTTTGTGAAATTGAGAGCAACCTGAAACTCATTTACCATTGTGATCAACTGGTGTGAAATCAATTATAAAATGAACTCTCTAAACCTCTTATACTGCTTGAAGGTGAGGTCGTCTTTCCAAGTAGCTTTGTTAAGGGAATCAACTAATTTCTATGAAAATTAAAGCATTGGAAGTTTTGCATTTAAAAAGAAAACTCAGTGTGAAACTAAGGACTGAATTTTGGTAAAACAAATAGATGAAACATTGCCCGCAGCAAAGAGAATATTTGAATGTTGAAATGCTTAAACAAATAATCTAAATATCACTTCTGATTACTTTATGATACCAAGACAATATGAAATCATTGAAAGTGTCATAGCACCTCTCCATCAAGCAGTTCGAGTGTTTTGATTCCTGTAACAGGGTTTGAAATGGTCGTGGAGGGACAGCAGTGCACCCTCAGTGATGTCAGTGGGTTTCTATGGATACCACAGAGAACAGGATTTGTTCCAAACTCTTACCAGAGCACACAGGGTCAGTTAGCAGAGGATGCTCCTGGTCGAGTTCACCCTTGATGTGACACCATGGAAGCTGATGGAATCGAGTCAGCTGTCCCTGTGAAGCATCTGTGCCACAGGTCTTTTTTCAAAAGACTCTGTTGATGGATTCTACTGTCCCAAAGTTACTTCTGACTAATGACAAATCCTCTGGCGAAGCTGACAAGTCCAGCTTAGTGAACATGTGCCTTCAGTGCTACCACTTATCAAAATAGGAGACCTCTTATTTTGGACTGTGGATTGGGGGGATTTGCAGATTTGCCTCTGTCTCAAGAAATCAATGATTTCAAGCCCTGTTCTAGGTTTCAAAACATTCATAATACTGATATGAAGTACAAACACAAACTAATAGAGACTGATTGCAGTTCTTGCTTGTGATCATATAATTTATTTTTCCACATAATGCACCATCCAAACCAGAACACAGTGGTAAGTGTCCTTTCAGCTCTCCATTGGCTTAAAAAGAAAAAACCCAAACTTTAAACCAAATCTTTCTTTATACTTTTTTCAAAAGAATGAAACTTGTTTTATCCAAACCATTGTATCCACAGGGGGAAAAGGGAAAGAAAGGCAAAAAAGGGCCTAAAGGGGAGAAAGGAGAACAGGGTGCTCCTGGATTAGATGCACCTTGCCCATTGGTACGTCTCACTTGTGTATTGAAAGATCAGTCATCCTGCTGTAAACTGATGGAATAAAAAATGAGGGGAGAGGAACAAGCACCAGCTACTGTGTAACCTGTTGCACTTTGTTAACACAGCTTCATCTCATATTCTAGAGCAGACTTTTTTTGTCAACCTCCTAATTTGGTTTAAAGCACCAGACTTAAGACCTTTGGGCTAAATTTGTGAGGTTTCATGGTGGGTTGTTTTTTTTTCTTTTTTGAATGTGTCAGAGTCAGTGCCCCACAGGTCTAAATCACAAGCAGTCAGCTTGCTCCTCTTGCCTCTTACGTTGTTTTTTGTTCACTCCATTTAAGTCAATACTGAAGGCATTTCCTTGACAGTAACATTGCAAGTTAATCTTTACAAACAGGGATTCCGTGGAATTAAGGGGGAAAAAGGGGAGCCAGGCCAGCCTGGCCTGGATGGGCTGGATGCCCCTTGCCAATTGGTACAGTATTTCTCTTTCCTACCAACCCTGCATGCAGTTCCTTTGTTTGTGGTCAGCCATTCTCAATGTAAAGTAACGTTTTTCTGAGCTGACTTTACATTTTCCACGTAACACATGCATGTGCATGACCAAACCAGCTGCTTCAAGTGATCATAACTGCAGTGACAGAACACACGTTTTTGTTGACATCTTAAGCCTAACTCTCAGCAATTTGCTCCCACATCACATGGTAATTTATGAGTTTGTCTCCTTCCTACATTTTCCCTGAGAATCATTGGTTTGTTACTTTCCTCGCAAAATACCCATTGCCTTACTCACCCTGAACGCAAGTTGTAGAAATCCAGCACAACATTCACCTCTAATCAAGTCTCATGACTTCTGTCTGCGCTGGCTCAGTTCCACACCCTGACCTGTCCCATAGCTACTCTGCACCCCGGACTTCCTTTCAAATCCATGCCATCTTAGGGGCATGTTTTCACAATTTGGCCAAAATGAGAGTCACAAACAGAAGGATGTAAATACTGGTTCTAAAAATCAAGGTTTCCAGTAAGCCAAGCTGGAGCTTGGCTTTCAGACCATGCACAAGTAATGTTTGAGGTGTCTGGCCTGTTCATCAGAGTGTTCAAACACATCTGGAAATAAAAAGCTTACCTGATGTTTGTAAGAATATAACGGTCTGCAGCCCAAACCCTCATTGTCTTTGTTATTTAATATCTTCAATTTAATGGTCTTACCCTTGGAACTTACCTTCCTGGAATACACACAACACTCCCCACCCTATGCTAGCATGAATTCAAGTTCCCACCTATACTAAAATGCTACTTCTTGACCCTCTCCCTTGTACCAATCTGGCAACAGTGATTTTTATTTAGTGGTAAAGTAAGTTGGAACTCTTTTCCATTTAAGAAAACCCCAGATGAATAATACATACACATTTCCTAAAGATACAAGGAGGATTTTCTTTTTAATTGTTCACAGTAAAATTTGATCTGCATGTTCTGATATTGTTTGGTGGTTAAGCACGGTTCTCTGAGATGAATGTTGAATTAAGTAGGTTTTATTTTGAGTATAGCACTCCTAATTTGAAGTCAATTGCTTTTTAATTGTAAATACATAGTCCATTAAGATTATTCCATAGTCCATGTTGTTTGCTTCCAATTAATGGTAACCATATCTCATATTTTGTTGGGGATAATCAAGCATGCTTTTGTAATTTAAAAATGTTTCTCTGTCTCTGTATTATCATTTATATCTGAAGATTCACTAACAATCCTTGATGGATAAAAAATATTCTTTTCATAGATAATTGCTAGAATAAACTGCTTAGCATGCAGCACTGTTTCTTATTTAGGCAGCAAGTCATTCACAACAGACCACATGCAAGTATATTCAAAAATCCTTATTTACCACTATTCTTCACATGTAAATTAACATATTAAGTTTTGGTATTCTAAATTCTAAAAAATGTAAAGGCCTGATTCTTCTTCTGCTTATGCATAGTCCAGTTACATCACATGTGCACCTAATTCTGAGCATATAACTCCCTGAATTAACCCTGGATAGCCATGTAAATTGGAATTAGATCCATGAAAACCAGTATGACTGTGGTCAAAAGCTGGCCCTGATCGTACTGGACACATGGAGATACCTGAAGGTAGGGTAGCAGCAGGGAAGAAAAGGAGTGGCTCTCACTAACATGAGAAGAAATTAGATGGCCATATTGTCCAAGCGCTGAAATAATCAGTGGTGCTGTTCTGCCCTGCTCCCACCGCTGATGTTTTCTTCCACTGTGGCACTCAAGGTGTGTTCAGGCCTTAAGATTTTACTCCATCATTCAGAAACTAATACTGAAAGTGAAAAGAAAAGATCCTACTCCCATTCGGGTCTTGCTGCCTTATCACAGGGTGACCTTTCTATGAGGGGCCCATAAAACACAATACTCACCAAATAAAAGTGATAGAATTTTTTTCTCACTGATCTTGTACATTCAGATCGAGATTGTTGTGAATAAAATGGATTATATTTAAAATAACATGTAGCCTGAGCTCTAGCAGCAATAAGAGACTGATAAAGATGTTCTAATGATTTAGAGAACAACATCTTTATAGCAGAGAGTTGCACGTATGTATTTATAGTGTAAACCTTCTCTCCTTTGGCTTTCCCTTCACTTTGAGAATAAGAGAGGAAATAAGTTAAACTTGGTAGCTACTTTTTAGATAGTCAAAGCTGCTTCAGCTGTTCTAACAGATGTTGCTGGAATATCTTTTCTATCAAACTTACCTTTGCTTTTTTTTTTTTTTTTTCCTTTTACTCCCCTTGAAACAGGGTCCTGATGGATTACCAATGCCTGGCTGTTGGCAAAAGGTAGGATGGGCAGAGCTTTTTCTTTTCAGGAGTAGTATGTCCTTAGCACACAGAAATGCCTGTCACAATCGTACTGAACAGCATCAAGATAGACTTCAGAGCCTCCTAGGCAGACATACCCAGCAGTGCAAGATCAGACCTCTCCATGACAGTAGTTCATGTCATGTGTTGTAATTTATGTAGAATAGTTCCTTGAGGCAGCACTGTAGAAACAGCTGGCGTTAGTTTTCTGGAAAGTTCAAGACTTTTCTTTTTTCCCATGAAGACTCACATATCTTTTGGTTTCTGCAGATGATCAGTGCTTTCTATTCGTTACAAAAGCTCATGGATGTGGCATTTTTGTCAAGATGCTCTGTCGATCTATTATTACACTGGTTTTCTGGGATACTGAAAAGGACAGTATATCCTGACTTTCTCTTTC
>NW_008238448.1:2861644-2872855 GCF_000691975.1 Corvus brachyrhynchos | reverse complement strand
TTAGTTTTCTATTCTTCAATATATCCTCCTGGGTTTTGTATTTTATGGCAATATTAACTGGCAACATTATTTTAGTAAAGATTTAACCTAGACAGTGCTTGATTTAAAAACACAGCATCCAGAATAATGTAGGTGGAGGGATACTGGTATATAATATATCAGAAAACATGAAGCATAAGTGAAATCCTGGGTGCATTTATCTCCAAAGAATAGTTGGTGCTAAGGAAATAACCATCCATATTTGCAACTCTGCCTTATCTATGTATTTGTAATAGATGTCCAAAATACCTTACTAATTTGTTTAATCTGTATCTCTTTTTGTCTCTGCAGTGATGAATCTAACCTTACAAGCATGAAGTTGTGTATATAGTGCTCCACTTTCTTTATTTATAGTTGAAAACTGAAAATTTGATTTTACAAGTCTGAGATATGTTTACATGTAGCTGCTTCTACTTGTTTGCAATAGTCCATACATACATCTTTTTTTCACCTACATCTGCAGTTAGATGATACAATAACTGCAGGATAAACCTGCAAAGTTTGTCTCTCTAATGAGAGAGAGAGATCTCAAAGCAATGATCAAAAATAGAAATTAATATTTCTGTAAATTCTTATATTTTGGCTTGTGGATATGCATGGACAATGAGTGCCATGAACTAGTTTACAAGAAATTGTGACCAAATAAGAGCAAAATGCTATGAAATGTACTGTACCAGCTGCTGTTGGAGTTTACTGACTTGGCTTCCATGTCCATCTTAAACACGTCATGATTCATGACACCACATCTGCTCATATGAACTAAAAGCATGAGTTTGTGTGCCAAACCTGCTTGTTGTGTGATCATGAGTGGCTGTTCACGGTGACCTTTGATTCCAGCTTCTGAGTCATTTCCTTTTGTCATCTCAAGGGAGTCACACCATGGCTCATTGCTAAAAAGAGATAAACCAGAGGAGCATAGAAAGAGGCCTTGAATTTTTGGGGAATAGCATTCCAGCTGCAGGTGGATGGCTTCCAGTCTTGCAGGATACTTGGCCCCTTTGATCAAGGAGGGTCCCGCCTGTTGATCAGCATCGGTTTGCCTTGCACTGCTCACGGTCGTGAAGACATTCACGATAGGCCCTGTCGAGTCCTTAATCAAGAGGGACAGAAGTTTGAAGAAGAAACCAGACTTCTCTGTGGGTCGTTTGAAAAGGTTACAGAGGTGCTGCAGGGATCATTTGATGGCAGACACCGCCTGAGACCAGAAGCTTCTCAACCTCACTTGAGGATGGACAGAGTATACTCTGCATATTGTATTTTGGGACTGCTGGAGGAGAAAGAATTCTTGAGGTGGGGATGAATCAGATCATCCTCCAGAGGAGGATAACAATGGAACTGACCAGAGATGTATGTATCATGGTGTGGTTTTCAGGTTTTTCACTTTAAATTACACGTAACTAGCTGAACTTCTCTGCGGGATTTTGGAAGCAATGGTTAATTTTGTTTCCTTTTCCTGTTACTGTTGCCATAAAGAATGCATTTCAATAATGTATTCAACATTTGTGGTGACAGCATTGAAGAAAATACTTTCAAGCCACATATTCATCTTGTTTCAGTATTAACAGTTTTTATTTCAGAGTCTTTGAAGTCTTTAAGTCTAGAAAAGAAAGAGTTTATTTCTGTGTTTCACAGAATAGTGTATTCATCATGTTCCTTTTATGTTGTTACAGTGACTTTAGTGGACATTATTACTCAAAAAACATTGGAGAGAAACAATTCCGTGTGATTATCACTGCACACTTGTCACCACGCTCCACTGTTAAATGTGTTGATTTTTCTCTGTTTCTGTTCAGATGGCTTTCTGGAGAAACATTTCCTTCTCCCCTCTGTTTTTTATTGCTAGAAATATGTGATTTGTGCACATTTGTAGTTTTGCCACGAGGTATTTTTTACAATTTTGAGTCTTCATATGGTGCACTGAAATTAGTTTGAGAGATTAATTTATGAGAAATGGTGCCATATTTGGCAGATGGAAATTCTTTTTATATCACTTCTGTTCCTAATGTATATAGCAGGATCATCACAAACTTTTTTAGTTACTTTTCGAAGAGTTGTCTTTCATATGTAGACCAAAACTAAAGTTGAAGAAGACAGCCTGCCTTCATTCATATGAGGGCGCCTTATGCCCTTCTTGGAACGCACATTTTTCCTTGCTCTATCATTTCTAAATCATGTGAAGATGGGGGTCACACTTTTTGTATTGCTTCACAATCTCAGATCAGTGGAAATGCCACTATAATGGAATATTTCCCTTTGGTGAATCTTTATTATCATTTTGGTATATTGGAGTCAAATCCAGCTTTTCATTGAGGAAAAAACAGATTTTCAAAACGAAAAGTCAATTTAGTGGCCTCCAATTAGTAATATCTTACTAATGGAAACATAACTCTGACACTATGTAGATATATACACTGAATGCATGTGCATTTTTACTGCTCAATTCCATCTTTCCAGTAGTAAGAAATAAGCAAGTGTTCACAGATACAAGGAAATATGTTTTGCTTTCCCTAAATTTTCAGAGATGCAAGTTATCAACCTGTTTGAATAGTCATGATTACAACAGTGAAAACCTTCACGTGGCGCAGGCTGAATATGAAATGTTACCGGAGTGTTACAGCAGTAATGCGACTGAGGGCCTCTCAGAAGGAGGACAGGAGCAGCACCATGGAAGCCTCTGACTTTCCAGTCTGCTTGTTTAGGAAGCACCATCTCAAAAACACAGCAGGCTGAGGAGCAAGCTGCCTGCCCAACAGAAAAGAGTCTCTCGTGTCAGTGTCCTAACTTGGCACATTTGGCCGGGTATATGATAGATGTGGAGACTAGAAGCTGAATGTTTTTTAAGATATCAAATACTGGCAATCAATACAGTAAGATGAAATGTTTTTGAAAGGTGCCTCAGAGTATTTTCGTGCAAAATCAAGTAGGATGTTTAGGATCTGTGTAGATGATTTAGCAACTCCATATTGAGAGTGTCCACAAACACAACTCATTTAAGAAAAAGCAACAAGATAAAAACTATCAAATGCATGCTGTCATTAGCACTTTCTCTTTTTTTTAAAATTTGTGTACCTATATTTTTAACTGCCCTCCTAGCATCCATTTCTATATGCACCAATAAAGCTAGCAGAGCCTTGGTTCATGGTTTTGTCATTCAGGAAATAATTATAGACACTACTGTAAAGTGTTAGTCAAAATTCAATTCTCCCTTAACTCCCTGATGCTGAGACCCTACTGAAGAAACACTTAAGCACCTTTATTTGCTTTCTTTTCTGTCTTGTAAATTATTTTCTTTATTAAATTCCTGACAGGTAGGAATACTTTTTTTCCCAAATCATCTTACTTATCTTTTTTTAGCCTTTGTGTTGTTCAATATCATGAAGTGTTCATTCCTTCTAAATGATCATGAGTGGGCAGTAGATAAACAATTTAATTTGAAAGGTTAAACTACATACATAGATTGAATATTTGGCATTAATATTTGCATCTCAAAGATTGAATTGAAATGAAACTTAACCATATCTAGAAAAGTTGCATGGTCAGTACAAGAAAAAAAAGCAATTGGGTTTAATATTTCATCAGGAAAAGCACCCTGTGAAGACTTGCAATGCGTTTATTTTGTTCAAGAAGCAACTACTTCTGGTGCTAGTATATATTTTTCCTTTTGATGGCAAAGCTACAGTTTGAACCGCCAGTGTGGTGTTGTGTCTTTTAGTGGCATTCCTCCAAGTAGATATGATTTGTTTTGTTTAGTTTGTGACAGGAACAGTAGTTCCTCTACCAGTCTTTTCAGCTGTAGAAATGTGTAGTGGTATTAGGCTACACAGTTTCTATATCCCTGACTTTTTCAGGTATGATTAATTCTTGTTTCTTTGAGAGTTTTCAGTATTTATTTCATATGAAATTTTGTAATCTATCTGTTACTCCAGTGCATTAAAACCACATTGTGCAGAAGTCCTGCTACAGAGGCTGCAAGTCTTTTAAGCACTGTATGGAATATGTCTGACATACGTGGTCCTTGTCTTCATATTCATAGACTAACTACAGGAAAGCTTTCTTTCAGGATGCTTTGGACAACTTTTTATTTTTTTCTGAGGTAAAGCATGAAATGTTAAATCACAGAGCAATGATACAATGTATTTTTTGATTTATATTTTTATTTATTGCTGATCTTGATGTCATATTCTGATAGTGTAGCAAAGCAGAATGATACTCTTCATCCAGCTGTTTATATATTCTTTTAATCTATGGTGTAAGTAGTATGAATGAGTTTCAGAATGATCAAACCCATATATCTGCACATGTGTAAAGTATAGAGTTTGAAAAGGAGTAATTCTTGAGATTGATGTACAGTGTGGAAAGTTAGCAGTGGCCCCACTGAGCATTGTGTCCATGGATGGGGTGCATGGGACCCCCAGTTGCTTGGCTGTGCCACAAGAGAGACAAAGCAACCCAAATGAGATCAGAAGACCTTTGGTCCTCATGGGAGGGTGGTGCTTGTAAGGCCAGGGGCTGTGCCAGGACATGTGGCTCAGATCCTGGATCCCCGTGGGGTGTTGAGAGAGTTGTCCCACTGACTACCCCAGAGCTGGGATCGTAAACCTGGCTCAGCCATGTAAGGCTCCTCCCTTGGCTGTGCCTCCCCATCCCCAGCAATGACCAGGGGACAGAGATGCATCCTCTCCTTGAAAAGCTCTTTGAGACATGCAGGAGGAAGGACCCAGGTGTTGTGCTTTGTCACAAGGGGAATTTTACCAACTTCAGCAGTGGGGTTTTGCCTAAATCAGGACTACTTCAGTAAGAACTGCAGAGATATTCTCAGCCTATTTATTGAAAGTGATGAAGAGGTTCAAGGCATGCAGAAGTTGACCCTTCCCTTCCAATTTCCTGATCTCTGCTGCTTGACCATCTTAAATTACATTTTAAAATCTCTGTATTTTACCTAATGAGATTCCTAAATTTTCACACTGAAGACTCACACAAAACACATCTGCAAAGATAGTGGTCAAAATAAAGTCTAATTTGTAGACATTGCAAAAATTCTATTTCAGTGACTGGAATTAAAACTAACACTGATTTTTTTTCCTTTTCTGCAACTTGTTTTTATGGATGTCAGTGTTGCTGTAATGTACAAATGAAGGTTTTCTTGCACCCTCTGTTATTAAAGTATTTTACATGGTGGTTGGATTCATTAAATGCAGTTAGAAACAAGTGCCTGCCACCATCATTTCTGAAAAAGATACTCTACAGAACAAATGGAGTTTGTATTTTAAAAAGAGATTTGGAGTGTTGTTTTTGTTTCAATTTATTTTTAAATGCATCCAATTATCAATGCTGCTTAGAAATTGAATTTTCTTTGAAAGCAGGGGGCCTTAACCTGGGACCGTTAGTGTTTTACTTGTTTCTATTTAAAAAAGAAATTGTATGAATTTCCCAGATCCCATTGGTACTTGCACACTTCTCTGAAGTATTATGGAGAGTTGGGTTGGTGAAAGAATGTTTTACATATTGTTAACATATATGTGGATATTCTTATATTATTGTACATGTTTGGGAAAATATCACACAACTTTAAAAATGTTGCTAAGATGTATGTATCTGACTTTTTCCTTTGGAAAATATATTTTTATTTGTATTTTTTACTTTTTTAAGTTCATCTATATGTGCCGTTATTTTTGTATTGCAAATGGTCTCATAAATGAAGTAGAAGAGATAAAAATACAAAGAAAAGTAATTTGGCAAGGATTTCAATGCTTGGGGGGAAAAATGCATGGGTCAGCATCATATTGTCAATACTAGAAATACTTTGAGTGTCTTAGCACTGTAAATATGTCACAAGACCTCTTTTGATGAATAGTGTAAGGAATTGAAAGGTTTTAATCACCCATTTTAATTTGTTATTATTTACCACTTTCTTGTGGCCACTTAATTGAACCCGATCAAACAGCATGCTTTTGTTTTTATTATTAAAATTTCTCCATGTTTTTCAGTTGAATATTGTTTTGTTTTCTTTCAGTTTTGTACTTCAGGTTTTGTTTCTTGCTTGTGAGAAGTTGATCTTCAGAATTATTTTTACACTATTTATGATTTATTTTCATAATGTAAAACGTGTGTAATTATTAAAATATTAATCCAACCATTGGTGCTGATTTTAAATAGTTATAAAGTTCTTAATGTTGGTGCAAAAAAGTGTTCTAGTCTGTCTGGATTGGAAAACGTGCGTGCTGCTTTGTGCCAACCTGGAGTTTGAAGTCTAGAGCAAGTTGTGTCAGACATTTGCACAAAAATCAGGGCCTCTGCCACGTGTTCTATTTATTTTCCTGCAGTGTGCAGTAAGAAAATTCACCTTCCTCTTCCTATTCTTAATGTGTCTTTCCCCTTCGAAGTAGAGTCTCTTCCGTTATCTTTTCTAAACAGGGAGCACAGGCTATGCGAATCCACAAATCATGTAAGGAAGTAGCTTTGCTGCAAAGCTTAGAGCCTTTTCTTGCTCTGGGAAAGTTGCAAGGATCTCTGTATTAACCCGAAGTTGAAACTATTGCTTAGGCAAGTTCAGAGGCACCCTGGGATCTAAAGAAATAAAGCTGAAAATCACCAGTCTCCCCTTTCTGTAATTCTGAAGGTGAACAATAAACCTTACCTGCTGAAGAATAAAGATGTGTGCAGGCAGTGTCACAAGTAGCAGTACAAGCTAGAAAATGTGAAGGTCTCTTTTCCACAGATTCAGTTTGTTCGGAAATGATGGAACATAATAGTTATTGCAAAATTGTATATTTTTAAGCACCCTGGTTTAAGAAGACATACATTTGCAGGAGTCTTCTTGAACAAAAGATTTTAAAAAATGAGAAAACACAGGGGAGCAGCTGTAATTTCTTCAACACATTATTTAAATGTTTGGATTTTCCAAATCCCAAAACATTTCAGACAAACAGAATACTCCACATTGTTTCCTTTTCCATCACCTCAAAAATGGAGTCACTGTAGGTGGAGAGAATTATAGGTGGAGACGTTTGGCCTCTACTATTAATTCTTGCTAATCCCCATAAGTGTCCATTAATCTCATCTAGCTCTGCTTTAGACTCTTGGAGGGACTAAAAATGTCTTTGCTCCCATTCCTGGATGAGGTACTTCCAGCTTCCGCATGTGCTGTGCTCTGCCAGGCTGAGCATGTGGCCCTGAGGGCTGCGAGCACTGCTGCCGCCCCAGCCGGGCAGCCCTGACCCAGGTGACATCCTTGCTTCAGCCGTGGCCACTCTTGCCCTTTTCTTGCTTCCCTCTTTCTTCTACTTTCATAGAGGAATGCAGTTCTAGATGTCCTGCCAGAAAAGAAGCACGTGTGTTCTGGACTGCTGCCAGAGCAAACACCCCGTGGGTTTCCCGTTCAGTGCTTTGACAGCATCCCCATTATTTTTCACTACTCTGCTCCCTTTAGAGTTTTAGATGCTTTAGAGCCAAATCTCAGGTAACCAATATCCTATAGCCTTCACATCCTACTGCACTCATGGGACGTGACTTTACTCTAGCATTGCCTCCTATTCACACATATCCTTCATAATTTTGGGATGTGGCAAAGCACATGCAGGACTGCATGTGAAATGCCTCCCACATTGGCCTCTTTTATTTTTAAAATGGAGTTTTAATTAAATACTTAAAGGCTATTATGCAACTCTGCCTTGTGGACCTACTAATGCTGCTAATCCCAACTCGAATAAAAAAGAATGCAACCGAAGTTGCTTTTTATGTCCTCGTCTCACACAGTTTCACCTTGTAGTTCAATTATAATAACCACACACAAACGTTTAAAAAAACCAAAAAACCCAAGGTGCTGACAAAGCATTTCATGTTCCAGCAAGTAGTAACAAATTCACCCAAAGAAATACTAAAAGAAAAACAAACAGGAGAATGCCAAAAACATTTAAGTCATGTTGCTGCAGGCAGTCCTGTCTTCCCAGGGTTACTAATTTGTTTTCCATTGGCTTCTGTGAATTTCCAGATGGAGTACTCACAGGGCATCCTCCTCTCCCACCTCCTAGATGCAGTAAAAAAATACAGTGGTTTGTTTCATATATATGTATCTACATGTGTGTGTGTGTACACTCATATGTAGGTATATATGTATGTACATCTTCATGTGTCTACTTGAACATATATAAATGTGTATGTAGATACAACCAGTAGAGTTCAGCAAATACTGTACACAAACCTCTTCAGAGATAATCACTGTCTGCTAGTATAGTTGTACTCAAGCTGCTTTAGTTTTTCTCCCAGGTTAAAGGTGGACACAGCTCCTGTTACATAACCAAGATGCAGGTTTTGTTCATGTGCTTATACCAAGACAGAATGTTCAATAGATGATAAATGCCTTGATTATTTCTGTATGTGCAGGTTACAGCTTGACCGAGTTTCCAAAGTGCCCACACCTAAGCGGAGCTGTCACGAGGTCTCTCTGACATCACCTTTGGCTGCTCCCTCCTGGAGCTAACAAGTACCTGGTAACTTTTTGCCAGTTTTTAGGATCTCTCTTCTATTTGGTATATTAAAATTGTTGTGAAGTAATCGATTCTGATTGAGATAAAACTGATAAAAACAAATGTTGATGGCACACCCTGTGCTTAACTGACTTGGGGCCGGTCGCTGCATGAACTCACAGGCCAAGTCCATTCCCTTTCCAGAGCAAATGCCAAGCAGCTGCCTGTCCCTGGGAATGTGCAGACAGGTATGGTTTGTCCATCTTTAAATTTCTGTACTGACACAGATCTTCGGTGCAGATCAATTTTCACAGCAATCCATCTGCAATGGGTTTGCTTCTCAGGATGCACCAGCAATATATTGTTTTTCAGAGGAACTCCTTCACAGTTAGAAACTGAGCCAGAGGCGCCTTACTTGGATACTTTGGGTAGCTCTTAGAAATATGTACTCCTTTTCATCCTTCATACAGGAAGCCAGGCTTCTGGTTTCTGGTACTATGCCAGGACAAAGCCCATATACAAGCATGGAAAAAAGTGAATTAAAATGTTTGGAAAGCGAACAGAGCAGGCTGGAGTAAACAGCATGTTTTGGTTTATGTTTTTGGTTTTTTACTGAAACACAATATTAAAAAAAAACCAAACTATTTTTAATCTATTCTAATCTTGCTATGCAGAGATAGCTCCCAATATTTACTGCATAGCATTATGAGGTGCTGCAAAGGCCTGCGTTTGTGTCAGGCTCTCTGCTACTCTTCGGGGAGAGGCCTCCTCTGCTCTACACATGAGACTTGGCAGGCTTGCTCCTGCTCATGGTATCAAAAGAGCATGAAAGAACTAGGAGCCAAGAGGGAGGGATATTTTCTTGATTGTTAAGCCCCTTTCCATGGCTTTGAAAGAACAGGGAAACAACCTCCCCCTTCTAAGAAGCTACTTCACCTACCACTTCAAGCTTTCTGGGTGAAGTTTGCTATTGCTTCAAGCAATTACTAAACTAGCTGTGAACAAACCTGCTTTTGCTAAACCTGAAACATAAGCCCTGATAACAGGGCTGTCAGTGCATGCTTCTGAAGAAGTAGCAGCACAGTATTTCGTATATCCCTTAAATATATTTATGGTCCAGGGTTTCTGTGTGAACAAGACCAGGCAGATAAGCAACAGAGATTTTTCTAGTCTTGGCATCGGCAGCAGCCCGGGAGGAAGGGACAAGGCTGTGCTCGGCACCGACAGAGGGCAGGCACCAGCCCAGTGTGGGAAAAGCATCTCTCCTGAAATGCCTCGGGACTCACAGCCTTCGATGCTGCCAATCACTGCCTGGCCCCAGCCTTTCTGTACATTGCTGGCACAAAGGGATTGCTGCTAAGTCCAGTATTTAAGGTGTAGTACAACTTGAACTGCATCCACCCTATGCTAAATATCATTCCCCAGTTTTCAGAGATGCAGGCAAAATGGAAAAGCATTGCAGAGAGCATTCCTGATAGGCTCTAGCCTTGGCTCTGTTTGGAGGTTAGCAGATCTAAATGCCTGTTCTCTTCTTGAGCCCCATCAATGAATCTCATCGTTGCCTGTACAATACTGCCCTAGCTGACAGTTTTGGCAACTCCCTCATGTCTTTTAAAGTCTTTCTGCCTGGACAAGACACTGAAGACAGGCAGCAGCTGTCTCTGTTTGGATATAGAGGTGGAGCTGCTATGACTTCTGCTGTGCTGTTGGTTTGTGAGATGAGGTTTCCAATGGAGCAGTACAGAATGTGAAAGCTCCAAATTTAACACTGAGAAAGCTCAAGCAAATGACTGGATGGAAAGAAGTGCTGTCTAGAGAAGCAGAAAGGTGGCTTGCTGGCAGAGATATTTTTAAAAAAAATGTAAAAATTGGGAAGTATGTTTCTTCAATCTGAACAATTTGGGATGACTTGCTGGATACTGATCAAGAAAAAGGAAGTATCATCAGCACAGGAAATTATGTGGCTTTACATATGCTCTCTGAAAGCTCTTCCAAACATAGTGCTGCAGGTGGCACAGACGAGCTACAGATGGGGTGGCAGGGCTGTGGGCGAGTGTTCCTGCTCTCTGCTCATGCAGCTCAAGGAGCAGCCTCCAGAGGAGACGGTGCATGCTTGGAGGTAAATCTGAGGTGCTCCACCAGCAGCTCCGCTGTTTAGAAATGTGATGCCTTTTGATGTGAATTCTGTCCTTCTTCGCCCATCTTATTCTCCCCTCTTTTTCTTGTGGGCTTTGATGTCCAGTGAGATGGTTACCAGGTATAACCATGAAGAAATGCTACATTTGAGCAAGTCACTTCTGTATTGCTGCTGTGGTTACAAAGTGATCAAGGACTAGGTATATTTAGGTGTTGCCCAGACTTAAGAGTGAACCAATGTATTTGAGTACCAGGGCTCTTTTCTATTTATATGTACAAAACTCGGCAAACCGTAGATCTTCCTAATTTGCCTCACTCTACAAGAAATGCGCAAATACGGATACTGGCTTTGATGGACGTATACAAGTAGCATCTCAGCCTACTTTTACAAACAGATTTTGGGCCATAAGAAGCACAGAGGGACATTGAATCATGACCTTGATTTTGATTAAATAATCCGCTTTGTGTTCCTCCCCATTTGCCCCCCAGCATATTTGTGGCAGCGGCGCTGTGGCCACCAGAATGACCGACGACTGGCAGGAATGGCAGGATCGCCCGTGGAGCTGAGCAC
>NW_008238448.1:2838898-2860870 GCF_000691975.1 Corvus brachyrhynchos | reverse complement strand
TTGGGAAGTCTCGGGGCCAGCCGGCATTCCCCAGGCAGGTGGGGAATGCCGTCATTAAAACACTGCACATCAAACGCATCATTCACTTTTCCAACAGATCGAAGCAAGCAGCCAGAATGTGGTACCCAGGTGTATGTCTAAAATGTGGCTGTGCAGGGTTGGGGTTTTTTGTGCATGCACCTGCAAAACAGCCGTCTCTGTTGAATGAAGCTGTGGCTATTCCTTAAGTTTAACTGAGGGACATGCAGGAGGGCTGCCAGAGGTTGTGATCTGAGCAATAGTCCTGGCTGTGCATGTATCTGATCTCTCTGTATGGCAACGTTGGTTCATACATGATGAGCAGCTTTAATTATTTCTTCAGTGGATGTTGCCAAGTGAAAAGTAAGTCCAGGTTGTAAAAACAGATATATTTTGCTAATCGCTTCTTAAATGTGTAGCATATATAGAAAGCTTACTAAAAGTTCATAACAAAAGATTCATTAAAGTCATGGCCTCATAAAGAGAGAAAATCAACTCCTTTTTAGGGGCCAGCTCATTGTTAAGGGAGTCCTGCCTGAGCAAGGATTGTAGGATTGAGCAGTGCTGGGCAAACAAAAAAAAAACTTTCACAGAATGAACTGACAGGTTAGAGAAAGAAACCTGTGGTCAAGAAATGGCCAATGATGATGGACATTGATTTCAAAGCATAGCAGAGAAATAGCTGAAGATGTCAGAAAAGAACTGTGCAACAGGGCTAGAAGCTGTGAGAAAGAAAGCAAACTACTCAGTATCCAGGAGTCACATTCAGGCTTTACAAGTTCATAACCTCATATAACTATACCCAACAGTAATTCTCAGACTTACCTGGAAACAACTGTGTTTATCCAAGGTCATATAAACACCACTACAGTTCAGAAGACTTTCCTTCTGCTCAGTAATATCATTCAACATAATTACATAGTTGGCATATTCTCCAAGAGTGGGGGGAGGGAAAAAAAAAAAAAAAGAAAGAAAAAAAGTTTAAAGAGGACTTTGGTTAATTTTATAAGGAGCTTGAATTTTGCTGGAAGTCAGTGTGATTTAGATGCTTATAAAAAGCTGCTTTTAAAGGTTGTATCCAAAGCAGGCAGGGTGAGAACGTGAGGTTTTTAGGACCTGCTCAGCACTTCTGAAAATAAAGCCTGCAAGGCATTATTGTTTTGTTCTTGACTGTGACCTTTATATGCTACAGTCATCCATTGCGTAATGATTTTTTGGCTATCGTGTAAAACAGTGCTTAACAGCTTACTTTAGTCCCAGTGAGTTACTTGGCCATAGATGTCTGTGAGGTATGTAAACAAACAGAACTATGGCCTAGGAACACAGCAGGACATATAAGGATCTGAAACGACGTGCAGACCCTGCTCTCCCGTGAAATCAATTGCAGGCAGTCAAGCTTTGAGAACACCCTTATTAAAGACCAACTTCTGTTCCCATTGTGCCTGGGGAAATGCATGGCTTTTCACTGTGAGCAAGAGCCCCTGCTTGACCACCAGCTGAATGACTCACAAGCTCTTTGCAGAAGAGAAGAATCAACCCACTCAACACTCAAGGAGGGGGAAAAAATGAGAAAACTAAAATGGTGTTATATTTATTATGTTTTAGGTCTTCCTGCAAAGTTTTCTATGCCAAGGACCCTCTGAAGATAGTGCGTGCTCAGGGCCAATACATGTTTGATGAGAAAGGAGAGAAATACTTAGACTGCATCAACAATGTTGCACATGGTAAGCAGTTTGGCTTGTGAGACTGCTTCCATTCCTTAATTTCCAGTAGGGATCGGGACACATTTCTACCCAGTGATGATCACAGTGCTTCTCTGAACATCCTTTTGTGGTTCAGTAATTGACTGCTTGCAAGTAATAACTAATTATTTTCTTCTTTAGTGGGCCACAGTCATCCGTATGTGATAAAGGCTGCAACAAAACAGATGGAACTGCTCAACACAAACTCCCGCTTCCTGCATGACAACCTTGTTCAGTATGCACAGCGTCTCACAGCCACCCTGCCTGAGAAACTCTCTGTTTGCTATTTTGTTAACTCTGGGTAGGTCTGAATTGTATTTTTTTATATGACTATTTTTAATGACTATTTTGCTCCTGTTTTAGATAGACACTCAATGCAGCTTGGTCTAAATCTTACTAAGTAGGACTTAGTAACATGCAACAAAAATATATCCAGCACTGATCAAAACTTACTTCCTATTTGTAGCCATCATATTTAGAGTGATGGCTCAAAACAAGAGAGCTAAAACATGAAACTAGCCTGCTGAATGATATGCAAAAAAAGTCTGGGGAAAAAAGCAAGAGGAAATTAATTCTGCAAATTAATGAATGTTATACACAAACTGATGAATGCCATCTGTAAATTGACAGATAACCTTGGAATCAAGTTAGTCTTCTTTAGGCAGTTCAGTAGTCTGCGGTCGCTTACATGTCCAGAGCAGACAACCTGCAGGGACATGCGAGCAGAGGGACTGTGACAGATCAGGCTGGAACCTTGAGTCTTCTTCCAGCGCGAAGATTTGTGATGTTGCAAGCACTGGGGAGAACAGAGTTGTGGAGTGTGGGAGATGGGACATTGCTTTTTGGGGGTTAGTGGCTACATTGTGTTCTCAGCTGCAAATTGGTCTCCTTTGTACCAAGGGGAGGTAAATATCTACAGGCAAACTGGGGGAGGGAAATAAAGCATCTCTTTGTTTGCTGTTTATACAAAGGGCAGTTTTTTCTTTGCTCCCTTACAGGGCACTTATAGTCTCAACCTTAGCATTGTAATCTGTAGAGTAACAGAGTCTGCTGTGCTGATTTATTATATCCGTGAGTCCTATGCCTTGTCATCTGTCAGAATACCCTTTTAGCTGGAAGCACTTCTTCGCTGTTATGCTGTTGTGTCTGTTACTATGCAGGTCTGAAGCAAATGATCTTGCTTTACGACTGGCTCGGCAGTACCGTGGGCACCAAGATGTGATCACCCTGGAAAAGTAAGTACGCAGAGTAGCTCGTGTGAACGCAGCCAGCAACTCCTGCCATTACTTCAGAAGCAGCTTTGCAGCAACCCCCTGCTGTTTGTACTCCACTGCCTGCTGAAAGAAAAGTTTTGTTGCTTTTGTCTTAGAACAGGTCAGGAAATCCCTTTTTCACATTTGGATAAACACAAATTTTGAAGATCTCTGAAAAATAAGCTTGTCGGTCACCCCAGAAGGTCAGTCACCTGTTAAAGGGCATTTCCCACAAAGATTCCCAAAGCAATTCAGGCCAGAGACTTAAATGCTGGTTTCAACAGCAGTGAGTGGTCTGGCTACTGGACTGCTCTAGAAAAGGGCTTTCTGTTTGTCACGTGTTGCTGGACATGTTTCATTTTGCACAAACAAATATTCAGTGATCAAGAAGAAAGATCCTGTAGTTCTGCAGCAGTGCTGCAATGATGCTCAACTCTCCTCCAGTGAACACAAGTACGCACACAAAACCAAGTGGCTGCAAAATCAGGAGCCATTGAGAGGGCTGACAGCCACAGGGTAGGTGGCCGACCACATTTCAGGGTTTTTCTATCCTAGATGCAGCTGTAGGTTTGGTGACATTGCTGTAGTACTGGATTTTCTTCTTAGATTGTGATTAGAAAGTCCAGACAGAGCAATTGCAAGGGCACATGTCTCTATCTGAACAGCACAAAGCTTGTTTGACTCAGCTGTGTTCAGACTCCTGTCAGCCACACGCTAACCTGTGTGTGTTCTGCTGAGATCGTGACACGTCTTTGATTTGGTTTGAGGTTCACTTCGCTTCAAGTTTAAAGCTGAACAAAAGTGTTTATTATTCTCTCAATAAAGATGCTACATGCTTTAGGCTCAAAAGGCTCTGGTTCCTCATTTCTAAATCAAATGGCCTCAGTAGTAGCCAGCTTTAGCATACTCTGCAGTATAAAACTTTTTTATTCAAACAATATCCTTTTCTTGACAGTGGCTTCTGTCAAACTCCCTCTCCTGCAGTGCCAGCAGTGCAAATAGTGGTGTGCCGCATAAGGTCCCCACTTCTCAATGCAATGCACACTCCTGAGAGTCTTCACAACCATGTTGGAGTCTAGCTTGCAAAGCTTGGGCTGGCCAGAGTGGGGCCCATGGGTTGGAAATGAAGGAGCTGGACCCACCCTTCAGCTCCAGCTAAAGCTGCTAGGGCAGCCACCTTGAAGTCAGTGCAGTCCAGGGGACATCATCTTAGTCTGTCCCCGTCCTGGCACTTGATTTTATCCTGTTTCCACTCTTGCTAGTGAATTGAAGTCCACAGCAATTTCATATTGTCTTTGAGAGAAAGCCTGAGTAAATTAAATCAAGATCCCTTCACAAACAATGCTACTGTGTTGCAGATACAGTTGCTTATTCTGGATTATGTATAGGCACAGTTGTAAATTTAGCTCTCCTATACATTTGTTGAAAAGTGACTTGGATATTTAACACTCACACAGTGCTTACCATGGCCATGTTACATCTCTGATTGACATCAGTCCCTATAAATTTAATCAGCTGGGAAAGGACAGCAAGAAGGAGTATGTGCATGTGGTAAGTGTAGTTTTCGTTTTGGTTTGGGTTGGGTTTTTTTGGTCATTTTTTTGCCTGTGATGCAGCATATTGAATTACCCACTTCTGGAGTAAATATACTTTCATTCTGTTTTGCTGATGCTAGTGTACATATGCTTGGCTGTTTTTCAGTGGAATAAATACAGCAAAATTGTTTGCCTTTGGATTTCTAAGCAGGTGTTCATCTGTGAGGCTGATTTCCTTAATTTTGCTACAGGTTTTCTTAGTCACTGCATTAGTTACACAGTTTGATGAAATTAGCCAATATCCATTGAGTTGGTTTGGCTAAAGATATGCAGGACTTTGAGTCTAGTTCCAAAAACTGGAAAGGCAGATTGCACAAGTTTACACAGATTTGGGTATAGGACTCATGGGTGTCTAAGGGAGTGTGATTTTTCACCTAAATTTGTGTATCTTAAAAAGACAAAGATTTTTCTCAGTCCAGAAATACACACCAAGCAGGCCTTTCCTATCTAGACCTCCTTGCGTTAACTGCACTGCTGAAGTTTTAAACCTTTTTAAACCACTTCCTTTCTCTTATTTACTGAACCTAACACCATTTGTAGAGGTTTGAATGTCCTACAGATTTGTACCATGACTAAAATGCCGGAAGGGAAGTGACAGACTGGAAAACCCCGCTCTCCAGTTGCAGAAATGAATCTTCTGCAAGAATCTGAAATAAGGTGGTGGATGGGTACTCATTATTGTGTCTTGAGGGAGAGGAAGGACAGTCTTGAAAGGTGGATGAGGTAGATGATGGTTTTTAACAACAGCTGCTTTCAGTAATATTGAACGCATGACAGGCCCAGATTGAGTTTAAGCTCCAGTAAGCATTTTTGCAATTCAAAGCAAACATCCAGGCTGTACTAACTCCTATCACCTATTTGTGTGGAAAGCCAATAAAGTGGAGCAATAGAAAAGAAAGTAAATATTTCACAGAAGGATGGCCTTTATAAAAACAAATAAATAAATTGGTCTTTTCAGGCTCCTTCTCCAGATATCTACAGAGGGAAATATAAGGAAGACCACCCAGATCCAGCAAGTGCTTATGCTGAAGAGGTGAAAAAGATTATTGAAGAAACACAGAAGAATGGACGCAAGGTGTGTGTTTTGTGCTCTGGAAATGCAGAGGCTTCATCTATTTGTTATGGCATGGGGGCATGTAACAGGCAACTAAGGACTTGTTTCTTTCCCAATTTCATGTGCTTCCCTCTCCCTTCATTTTTCTGCGATGGGTTCTGTGTTCAAAATGGGCCATTTTTCTACCTGATGCTCTTATCATAATTTTTCTAGGCATCAATGAAAGGATCAATTACACAGTTTTATATAAGCAGATACAATCGAAGCTGTTAAATTTCCTATTTTATGCATTGACTCGGTAGATTGTAAATATCATAGGGAAAGGTTTGAGGTCAGCTGAGAAACTACATCACGAATTCTAGTAAGCATATATAAAAAATTCCAGGACATGGAGAAAATGCATTGGTTAAAATCTTGATACTGCATTTCTGAGCCTATTTACTTAAGATAACTTCAAAGTCATATAAAAAGGTGAAACTTTCAATCATACACAGTATGACCTTGACAAAACCAGAAAATTTCTGAACAGGGGTACCTAAAATGTGTGTTAATCTTTTATATGATGGCATTAGTGTGTTGAGACTTGTAGGGCTTGGTCCAAAACCTGCTGAAGTCCCAGAAGACTTCAGCAGAGACTGGAACATGTTCCCTTTTAGTCCAATGGACTTACATCACCCTTCTTTTAGTTTCTTCATCAATTTTTTTTTTATTCTCTACTAACGGATAGTTTTGTTTTTTCTTCCCTTGTTTCCTTTCTTTTGCATATTTCTTAGGTTTTGGTGACATAGACCTGTGGCAGGACAAGTTGTGCTAAAGGCTAAGCCTCACATGCTATGGGACGCTTCGTACTCTTTGGCCGTATACTCAAATGTAGTGTACGGTTCTTTACACGTTACTGCTCGGCCTTGTTTCCAGGAAGACTGCACCAGCACAGAGACCTCTTGATGCTCAGGGAGGGGTTCACAAGTGGTGTGGGGATGCAATCCCTTAAATAGCAGACTTATGCTGAGACCTTGGGGTAATATCGTATCTCTGCTGCATAGACCTCTGCTGTTGACAAGAAACGAATTTTGATGTTCCAGTGTGTCTGATCTGCTGCTCTTACACTTCCTGACTTGAAATAACTTTCTTTTTCATTCCTAGCAACTGGAATTATTTCATCTGTAGAATTTTTCTCTTCTTTTGTCAAGTGCCTCGTGCTGACATTTTATTTGCATAGTTATTTGCATTAGGCAGGGGTGCCCAAAGGCTAGCCGCAGGTCATCTTACAGTTCAACTTCTACCCACCTCTGCCTGGTGTTCTGGATTCAACAAAA
Source organism: Corvus brachyrhynchos (assembly GCF_000691975.1). Lineage (NCBI taxonomy): Eukaryota > Metazoa > Chordata > Aves > Passeriformes > Corvidae > Corvus > Corvus brachyrhynchos. The sequence goes on along the minus strand of NW_008238448.1, from coordinate 2,853,892 downwards.
AAACCACATATACCTGCAAGCTTTATTAACTTCTTAGGTAAAATGGCACCCACTGTTGTGTGTCTCCTGTAAACTAACATTTGTAAATAAATTTATGTAGCTCCCAGGAGCGTAATTCAACATCCACTGACACCAGGAAGTGTCATCCAATTCCACAGCTATGGGACAAGGGCTTAATGGAGGTCCATGCATTCCCATCAGGCTGCAAAGGTGGCCCTGGCTACTGCAAATTTGGGCACTCCTGATTACAAAGTGAATAAATCCTTTAGCCATAGCTGTTTTCAAGAGCTCTCAGTTGTCCAGCCCATTGCGTGATTAAATAAAGGCCCACATTTAAACATTTATTTCTAGAGTGTTAGATATCTGTGCCAAGGCCAAGTAGATGAACACAGCTCTCACATGAGTTTGTCTCTTGTAGATTGCTGCCTTCATAGCTGAATCCATGCAGAGCTGTGGAGGTCAAGTAATTCCACCTGTGGGCTATTTCCAGAAAGTGGCAGAGTACGTACAGCACTTCATAAGGGCATAAACGGGAAAATTAACCAAAGAAACAGCTTTTTTCAGTATAGACTTATCTAATCAATTCAGCTGTTAACCTTTCCTGTTCTTGGCTATCTGTGGTTCATTTGTACTTATTGAAGAGTATGATTTCAGTTCAATTTTTTTAATGGAATATCAGCTAATTTTTTTAGGTAGATAATTGCCATTCTTTACTTATCTTTAATCCTCAGCTGTAAATTTGATGGAAGATGAAGTTAAACCAGTTATAATCCTGCAGTACCATTGCAGTACTCCCATTTGACATTAAAATGTCAAAATTTTTCCTTAACATGTAGCACACTAAAAATTTCATAGCTATAAAATAGCTATAACTGTATTCTTTCTTTTTTTATTGACTTGGCCTCACACTGCAGAATTTCTGTGATGCAGACTGCCTTGTCCTTTATTGCCTAGCCATGTTCTGCAGCACTAGACTTTCAAACTATTGTGTTTGTTTCCAGGTATGTGCGTGCCGTGGGTGGAGTGTTCATAGCTGATGAGGTCCAGGTTGGCTTTGGCAGAGTTGGGAAGCATTTTTGGGCATTCCAGCTGCAAGGTGAAGACTTTGTGCCTGACATTGTCACCATGGGAAAGCCCATTGGTAATGGACACCCTATGTCTTGTGTAGTCACAACAAGGGAAATTGCTGAAGGTTTTGGTGCTTCTGGACTGGAGTATTTCAATACAGTAAGTTCATAGGTGAAGCTTTGCCTTTTTTTTTTCTTTTGGTGAGCATTTGGCAGTTAGAAGTTTTCCAGGTGATCCAGATAACATCCGCATCCATCACTGCATCACACTACTGAGAGCTCGAGTCAACCACAGTCTAATATCTAAAAGCAAGTGAAGAGGCTTTGAAATATGCTCTGTATCAAGTGGTTCATCATCACATGGACCAGCACAAGCTCTCTGGCAGGTCATGCATCTCAGCTCACATCCATACAGATAAATTCTTGCTTAGTTTTTTTTTCTTTCCCTCTCTTCCTCAGAAATGTTGATCATGTAAAATTTCATTTTCTAGGATAGGCTGTGGTGGTGGAGCTCATGCCCTGGCAGACTTTGCTCTGCAGCTGACACCTAACAAAACAGTGACCCTTTAGGAAACATTTCATCTGTGTGCATGCCACAGAGGTTCAGTCATCTCATTTACTGAGCCCTCTTTCTGCTCCTGTGACTCAGCCTTCTTCCCAGCTACCACAAATTCCCCTGTTTTTAATGGAGTTTATACTCTCTGGTTCAAAATATATAAAATCTGTCATCCACTTGCTCTTCCCAGGAGCATTTTGCCTGCAATCAGCTGAATGCTTCAGTCCTGAAATTTTCAAACTACTGCAACCTGAAGCTAAGGAAGAGGGAGCCCTTCCCTTTCCCAAGTGTAGGGGACAGTGTTCCACAGCCTGAATGGCACAAAATCCCCACCTTTTCAAGCTTTTCCTCATGACATGCCAAGCAGAAGAGGGCAAGTGAAAGCAACATGGATAGAAACAGAAGAATGTTTTGTTATGATGGGTTTTGATTTTGATGACATGTTTTGTTTTGCCTTTGCTATCAGTTTGGAGGCAATCCAGTGTCTTGTGCCATTGGCTTGGCTGTGCTGGATGTAATAGAGAAAGAAGATCTCCAAGGAAATGCCACACGTGTAGGAAATTATCTCCTGGAGTTGCTGGCTGAGCAAAAAGAGAAACATCCCTTAGTGGGAGATATCAGGTGAGTGCATTACAGCAATGTAATTCTTTCAGAGAAGAAAGTAACTATGCTAGAAAAAGCAACAAACTTGGTGTGAGTGGAAACATGTCATGATTTTGCTACACCTCTCTCTTAAAATGGACTACCCAAAACTGGTATTGTAAGGCAATACTTTTTTAAAAAAAAGTTGTCCATCCATCTGCTTAATTAGTTACAAGCATAGCCACTAGAAAAGTTCTGGGAGAGTAGGAGAAAGAGCCATCCACATGCACTAAGTTGTCCGCACACCGCTGTAATCATGCAGACCTTGTTCAAATCTCTGGTCCAGTTCCTTGTGAGATGTTACTATGGATTTTCCTCATCTCGTGTTACTACCATGGATAATTGCCTTCAAGTTTTTTGGGGGGAAAGGGTTGGGTTGTGGGGTTTTTATACTTCTTTTTTTTCATTATTTGTCTCCCTGGCTTGAGATTTTCAGGATAAGAATGAAAGAAAATTATTCTGTCATTCTTATCTGGCCATATAGCTTTAATGAGCCAGGTAAATTTATTTATCCAGAAATATCTATTATCCCATTTGATTGTGTGAAGTCGCCAAAAGATGACCAAAGACGAAGTCTCCTCTCTCACGCTCCTTCTCCTATTTGTCCTCCAGGGAAGGGAATTACTGTTAGAAGCAGGTATTGCGTTTGCAGCAGAAGGCTTGGGTTACTGACACTGGATTTCACTTGCCTGTACTTTTCTTTTCTACTCCAGGGGTGTTGGATTGTTTGTTGGAGTGGATCTGGTGAAAGATAAGCAAAAGCGAACACCAGCCACAGCTGAAGCCCTTCATCTTATTTACAAGTAAGTAGTTCTTAAAAACTGTGTGCAGTGATCAAACCCTCCTAATATTCTCCAGCAGCTAGTCATTAATTTAATTTTAGATTTGTGTAGTTTTTGGTAACATAGTACTTAAAAAAGAAAACTTTCAACATCTGTCTCAGCCTGAAGGAAGTGACAGGACACAGCATAGTTTTATATCTGTCTAACACAGGTGTTCCCTCTTACCACAGACTCAAAGAGCGTCAAATCCTTCTTAGTGCAGATGGACCCTACAGAAACATTTTAAAATTTAAACCACCAATGTGTTTAACAATGGAAGATGCAAAACACGCAGTGGAGACAATTGATGCACTTCTTACAGGTATGTGTGTCTTAGGGCTCAAAGGAATACTCTTCTTTGTTCATTTCCCAATGAAACACCATCATAGCCTAGGCCATTACATGCAAGGGAAAGTAATCAACTGCATTTCTTACCACTCATCAAACTGCTGTTCTTAATGACAATTATTATAAATAAATACAAAGCCCCATATGTACTTCATCCAAACTTTTAGGCAAAATCCTGCTCTTGAGCCATTCTCTCACAGACTCAGTGTTATTACTCATTTCTGGTCACATATGCTGTTTGTTAAGGAGTGAATATGTTAATTCAGCACAGGCCTGAAACACACTGCAGATACACTGGTGTAACTTTCCATAATGTGCTCTAGCTTTTCTTTTTTTTCTTTTTGTTTGTTTTTTAACTAGTGTACTGGAACGTGATTGTCTCACTCAAATTTAGCCTGAAGGTTTTCAGGCTCTATTTGTCTTTTACCTGAGAACCAACCCAGGGGAAAATAACATCTCTTATACTGTTAGTATAAGGGCTCTTGGAGCCTGTTATACATGAAATGCTCCCATCTTCTGAGAATATAACAACTAAAGTGAAACTTCGGTGAACCTGCTGGACAAAGGCAGAATTCTGCTCTGAAAGGTCTCTCTGATACCCCTGTGCTACAGTCAAATTCTTAATTTTATTCTGTTCTCTAAATACCCCCAAGCTATACAGTACTGATAGATTAATCACATTGCCTCGAAAAATGTTTTAGGAAGTATTCATCACTCTTCAGTTTTTCTTCTGTGTGATAAATGCCCAGAGGAATAGCTGATTGATATACTTCAGCCAGCTACTAAATATGCTTACTTACCACCCCCCCTCCTTCTTTTTAATTTAATTATTTTATTACTTTTTTTTCAGAAATGGAAGAGGCCACTGGAATGAAGACAGAAAATAATGCATCTACAAATGTACAGTGTAAAAGAAAAGTATGTTTTAAATTTTTTTTAGCTCTTTTTCAGATAGGTGTTCGGCAAAGCAAGTATAAATTACTTTGGTAGGGCATGCCTTCATTTTGGGTAGCGTGAGCAGCTCTGTGCCTTGCAACTGAGTTCAGAGAGTAACTCGCTACTAGAAACCTGAGAGGATTTACCCTGTCTCACTGGGGCAAATCTAAAAAGAGCTGAGTAATCCAGACCTACAGCATGTTATAGGCAAGCCCCTCACCTTATCTGCCTGTGTGCAAACAAGACCAACCAGACTTTGGGCTGCACGAAGTCATGAGCCCAGCAGTCAGCAACTACTGGTTCTTGGTATTACATGCTACTGAAAGATATTTGGCTTTCTAAGCCAGCCTGCAGCCTGGAAGGTGTCCAGGTTTTCAGAGAGTTCCAAGGGTTTTGTTTCCACCACAGCTCCTTGAGTATGAATGGCTGACATGCATCCAAATTAGGACTTTTTAGGTTGCAGCTCCAGCTTTGTATAAATCACATATGATTTCTCACACCCTTAAAAACATGTCACCCTCTATACAGGAAAGCTTGCTCAACTGCCCTTTGGTGGGTTTTGGTGGTGCTGTGGGGGTGGGAATGCAGTAGCTCCGCTGCCTAGGGGTGTAGTAATTAAGCAGAGACCTGATGAGTTATTTGCTATATACCTAGATTTTACTAGGTTTGGAGTGCAAGCCTACTCTTACAGACATTTATACACAATCAGTTCAATTTCTTTCAGAACTAAGAAGTTGTGGCACTAATAGAAAGTCAGGCAGAGCTACCTAATGGGAACCAGGTCCAGTGGCTGCCTGGTGGAAGATGTACACATGCCTCCACTGACATCTCCTTTCTTTTTCAGACAACTGAAGAGAGTTCTCCACAAAAAGGTGCAAGTGAAAGCATCGGCCACATGAATGGAGCTGCCTGCCGACAAGAAAATGGGATTTATTCAAAAAAACGCTCAGTGCCAAGTAAAAGAATAAGAACATGAAGAGGGAAAGTTTCTTCATTTGGTTTGAATTTGTGTCCGTCTTGCTTTTGAGATGAAGAGTGCAATAGTCTGAGTCCTAGGATCTGTTTGAGGCCTAGTCATGCCTTCCATAAACTGGCTGAATTCCTATTAGCTTCAGTAGGTTTAAAATACTTTTTCAGATACATGAGAATTGTGCCATGTGGCTTGAAATCTAGATGTGACAGAATGGACAAGTGATACAAAAATACCTTGGTGCTAGTGGCAGGCATGACATAGGTACACAGACTTGGTGAAAACTGCAGATTTACCCATATTACGCAGAATCTGATTTGCTTAACCGCCATAAAGCAAATGCCAATCCTATTAAGTTTAAAAATATATGCCTAACATGCTAGTTATACAATATTTTAAATTTCAATATGTAATATTGAGATGTTAATTACTTCCCATGTTTTAATGGCTGAATTCACTAAACAATGCTTGAGAAAGAAATTCTTATTATCTTCTAGTGTAACTTAGGTCCTATGGACCATATTCCCCGCTGATGTAAATTGGAGTAGCTTTGCTAATGTCAGCAATGCTGTATTAAGAGTCTACCACTCTAAGTGTAGAGACACAATGCCAATGCAGGGCACTCTCACTATAAATTCAAAGAAAATGAAGAATCTAATTTTCTATGAATAAAGTGACTTTTATAAATATTTATGTAGAGTAAGATTTTAAATTCTTTTTTCCAGAAGTGTATAGATTGAATCCTATGAGTCTATAAAATATGCACGTAAAGTATATATAATTTCAAACACACTGATTGATTGAATTTAACCTGAAGGTCTCTCAAAAAGAGGTTCCCAGGGACAGCCCAGCTTGCATTCCCATGGATTTTAGTTGCTTTGAGAGTTGTGGGAGTTACTACCTGATCCTGTCAAAGCAGTGCTGGTACTTTTTGTCAGTGGTGATGAAGAGTTACACACCAGTCGCATGGGATCCTGACCCATAAATGCAAGCACTGGGTAGGTTACTAAAAGGAGAGGACCACTGTATAAACCATGCATGCAACCAGTGCCTATCTGTGCTGTAGATACTTCAGACTGACTTGCCTCGTTGTCAGTGCTAAATTTCAGTGGCAGCATACAAGCCCTGCTTTTCTTTCTTAGTACATGCACAATTCCATGCCGTGGAGGACACTGAGGGCTTTCCAAATAATTTGTACTTCAGAAAAAAATACAAAATGTATTTATTTCCTCTTCAATGTTAATACCCTACATTCTGCTGTTTCCTAATTGCTGCTAATGATCCTACTGATATGACTGAAAATTTAGCACTTTATCTAATTTCATGTTTTCCACAATTTGCTACATTAATATTGATGTTTCTGGTGTAACGCTTTCCAACATCCTCAAGCTGGCTTATTTTCTGTTTCATGATCCTTGAATAATTCATCCATAAAAATAAATATCTTGTTTATAATGATGATGGGTGGTGGGTTTTTTTGTTGTTGTTGTTTGTTGGTTTGTTTTTTTTTTTTTATTTTATTCTTCAGTAATGCCTATTTGCTGAGGGAAGTAACTTCAGTTTTAGCTGGAGGTTGTCCCCATGCCAAAGCAGAACTGACTAGGCTGTGTTTCCCTGAGGCACTCAGCTGTTGGCAGCTCTTACCCTTAAGCCAAATGTTGCCTCAGCTGCCACAGTTCATTCCCTGCTAACTGTGCACCAGGAAGGACACCACAGGTCTTTTCCAAAATGAAACTACACAGAGAACTAAGTGAACCTAATTTAAAGGTACAGTTTAAGTCACTCTGTGTATGGAGTGCCACTTCTTACATTACACCTCATCCACTGTGTGCAGCAACAAGCAAGCAAATACTTGTGTGATATATTAGAAAGCTTAAGCTCAAAGGCACAGAGCCCACCAGTCTGTACTATGACACCAGCTGTTGTGGCAGGTCATTAATATTTAATTTTCAAAAGTATGTCAAAGAAATAGACTTAAAAATTCCAATTAGCCTAAATCTAAGGTGGGGGTGGGGGGAGTGGTTTGAAGATTGCAGCCCCGTAAGCACAAGGGGCCTGTGCCTCCCTACTTCTCCCTGTACCTGTGCCTTGGTTTTGCTCAAAATATTTGGAACAACTATTGGTGCAATTCACTTGTGTTTTTCACCCAGCTTCTGCTTCACAAGTCAGAAAGTTCTCTACCTGTTGGTTCTGCTTATTTTGCAAAGTGCAGATTACCTAGAAAAACTGAGTGTTCTATTTTCTTTAAACAAGAGAGGATATCACTCCTATGATGCACACTAAAAAGAGCCACTATCATTTAAATGGAGGAACAAACCCAACAGTTATCGTTCCAGTAGTTGAGCTGGATCTGCTGGACTTACTATTACTACATCAGTGTTCCAACTCTATCTCAGCTGCAAGATTATGCACATTCCCTACTGCGAAGGCCTTACTAATTAAAAGAGCCTGACTAAAGGATGAGAGAGTGGAAGCAGAAATAATTAAGGCTAAACACAGGGACCACAGTTCCAGTCAGCTGAACTGATCAAATATATTCCCTTCGCTAAACAGGCAAGGCTTTTTTCCCCTTTCTGACTCCATTTCACTTTTTCTTCTTTCTACCTCTCCTGTATTGGCTGTGCAAGTCCTGGTTTTAGCCATGTAATTCAACCTCCACCCTAGTCCTTCCAATCATCAGACATCTCCATAAGCCAGTTCCACTCACTAACCTTGCAGAATAAAAAAAACACCACACCTTTTCCCCCCAAGTTTTCTGCAAGGCTAAGGAACAGGCTCATGCAGGAGTAAGAGACAGTGGAGTGAGGGAAAGGCAGGAATCCATCCCAAGTGGGCATCACGCTGGAGTTTGTTACTTGTATCTTCACTCTAGGTCATCATCCTACTGGAATCTCAATCAAGAAAATTTTATTGCATTCTCATAGTTTGTCACTGTTTTTGTCACTTTTTATATTGCACATTTATACTTTAAAACAAACAGACCAGTTAGAACAAGGGAACAAGAAAGGACAGTGCTTGCTGCAAATACTGATGAAAATGTGACACTGAGAGTCTGAATCCACTGCCAGTTAATTCTGCTGCAGAAAAGAAAGCAGGACTGAGACTCTGTGGAGTCAGGAAGCTGTGCCTTAGACAGCACTGTTCTGGAGACAAGAATCAGCATCCAAAGTTGCCATGTCAGCACAACACTGCAGAACTGCCAGGGAAGCAGAGTATGCCACACATCCTCATCTGGGGAGAAAAGGCTCAGTCTTACCTCTATAAAACATTGCAATGGGACTACAATGAATAGAAGAATTATGCAGGGGTATTATATTTTGTCTGTTGCTTTTCAGATGAATGGTTTCTTAGACATACAACAGCCTCTTCTCAGATAATACATTTATAACCTTCACAACAGTTAAGCTTGGTGGCTGGGAAATAACAGACAGCCCCAACACATCAAGATCCAGAAAAGTCCCCACACTCACATCCAGAAGCAGCAAGCTCTGATTATATCTCATAAAATAAGGGAGGTAAAGGAAGGGGATCAAGGGACAAGCCTGAAAAACTTATTTTACATGTGTCATCACAATGCACAAGGTGTTTTCATTTAAAAAAATAATAGAGACAAAAAATTCATTTTTAATATGGTAGAAGTCTGGGTCAAATGTCTGACTGGGGCAAAAAAACTTCAGCACCAACATGCAAAAAATCACACCTAAAAGAAGTCAAAAACACCCATCATAAAAATATAACTAAGTGGATGCCTCTTGTAAAATGAATTTGTACAGGTATGTCTTGGACAGTAAGCCCCCAGTGCTGCAGCTACTCTAAGCTAAGAGCTGAAAAAACCAGAATGTGATAAAGAAGAAGCAATTGGTAATATGCTAGACAAGACCAAGTAAGGCACTGGGATGTACAGTTATGTACTGGGTATACACACTGAAGCATATTGTAGCTGCATCTTTGACCTGCCTCTGTGGGCTTTTTCTCCATTTAATAAAATAACTTTGAAAAATACCAAGTGACTTATACTTGCAAGCAGGGAAAATTAGCTCATAGCAGCAGAAAGGTTGGTTTAATTTTCCAGGTTTCTCAGTGATGACTTGAGCAGGTGTTGTAGTAGTGTCTCTTTTCACCCTGGACCTGGCCTGTGCTGCTGCCAGAAGGATTATGTAAGGAAACACAATGCCAAATGACTGTGACAGAATTTCCCTATCTCTGCTATCCACATACATTTGTATTTTCCTACTAGCAGAAAAGCTGAATTTGAAAAGGCAAGTTTTATCTTTGCATTTCCTACTGACTTGTTGTATGCCTGGACTGTGTCATGTTGTCTCTGTAGGCCTCAGCTTCCAGAGATGCAGTGTATCTCACAAAGGCCAGGAGAGACAACTCTGCAGAGGAAGACTCTTCATGCTGATATTTCATAAGGAAAAGCATTTGGGCCTAAATGAAAACCCCAGATACAAAGCACCAAATCTTTAAAGCCTTCACTGAGCTTTGCAGCTCAAGACCAATGTGCACTAAACAAAATAGTCTTCAGTCTCTCCCACCTCTCCTCACAGTCATTCATATGTCTTAGGTAAACACTGCTCCAATATCACAATGACATACATTTACAACAATATGGAATTTAAAATTAAATTAAAGGAAGGGGAAGGGGAAGAACATGAAAAAGTGTGTTTTGGCACAGCACTGAGGACTGCTAAAAGTCTTTAATAATCGACAAGGCAGAAAGTCTTGGGGTCACATGAAAACCTGGAAAGGATTCCTGGCTTCAGCCTATCATTGATCCATTACATGGCTCAGACAGTGACTTAATATCTTTATGTCTCTATTTACTTCCACATATAAGAGCAGCTGTAATAACCTTTATTATGGTTTGTAAAGGTTAATCACCCTATCAGGAACAATACTGATGATACAGGAATGCAAGACCCAAGGTAGAGCTAGCTCAATTTACTTATTTGCAGTTACCTCATTTTATTCCTTACTTGCCTGTGGTTTTGTCAAGGAATAAACCCCTATAATCAGCAGTATATAATCAGAGACTGATTATGTTAAATATCAGGAAGCAATGAAAAGACACAACCATAGAACCACAGTGACACAAGTAATCTGGCTAGCATCTCCAAGGAAGCTTAAAGGTCTGTAAATACATTTTCAGTTGCCACAAGGCACTTCTTTAAACAAATAGAAAGCTTTCGGTGTCCATTCCTTAGTTTCTTCATTCTAGTCACAAAATAAGGCATGAAAGGAGTTCATCTGGAAAATGCACTGCTAACACGCTCCAGTGGCTGGCTCTTGAGAACAAAGGTTTCTGTTCACAGTGCTTATAACCAGCTCTCAATTAAGTTAGCTTTCTTCTGTTCTCTATTAGGAAAGACACAGGGCTTATAAATCATAAATAAACGAGACCATAAGGGCAGACTATATTTTGCATATTCACCTTTGAAGAACAGCACTTGAGAGCAGATGAGACCTCCAAGTCTCTGAGACAGGACCAGATTCCCTTCCAAATTATGCCTCTACACAAAAATAATCACAGCATTTAATGTTTAATACTTTCATTTTTAATAATGAAATAATACTTTCAATTTAATGTTTAATACTTTAATGTTTAATACAATTTAATACTTTCTTAAACCACAGTTAAATGAGGATACTGGTATTTTTGGCATTTTTCCAAATGCCAGTGGAAAAAGAAATTACTTCTAGTTTACTAGATTTGATGTAAGAAAGATTTTTCCTGACATAGATGTGTAAATATAACAAATACCTACAGGTAAGGACTGCATCTTCATTCTTTCACCTAAAGTGCCTTAAACTACTTCCCAATTCATGAGAGAGGTTGGAGAGTTACCTGCAAGCACTGTATGGAACTATTTGCCCACAAATGCACATGGCTTCATATAAAATTCAGAAGACTTTTCCTTCATGCCTATTTTCTTATTTGCTGCATCCCAGTGAGAGTCCTGTTCTCTTTTTACTGTACCTACCCTACACTATAAATGTTTTCCCAGTTTGGATTTGAGAGCAGGGGGATGGGACACACTGGAAAGCATGCTAAGAGAGCACTTCACATTGCAAACATTCCCTCCTCCCATAGTACAGTCAAAGCAGCATAAGCCTTCAGGTTCTGCTGGGTACCCATCTCTAGGTTTATTTTCTCCTCACTTTTTTTTGTCTTCCAGCATCACAAAGTTGCCGAACATCTTCTTCCTCCTTATCTCTCAAAAATTTTCCAGCTACTAACAATACTGCCTTCTGTAAAAACTTGCTATTTGACATTCCAGAAGAACAGCCTAGACAATAGCAGCTGCTTATACTCGAATTTCTTCTAGAAATAATATGTGTGCATGTACATTATGCATATATGAGTAGGTTTGTGTATCTACACACATATATGCACAAAGGCTTACAGAAATATGTATACAGACGTTCCAAAGCAATTTATCTGTGAGGCAGCCCCTTTATTCTCAATAAATGTAATACTAAAACAGAGAGAACCTCCATTGGACATATTTTTGAGATGAAAAAATGAATTTTATGAAGGGACGGGGGCTTCTGTAGAGACTAATACTGGCAGGTGAACCCTTTAAGAATACTTCATCATACTGCTATCATGGAAAAAGTTATTTCCACAGGTAGCAAAGAAAAGGAAAAGCCAGTAAGGTACCTGTAGGCCAGTGCTGGAAAAGAAGGAAATACTGTCTAAGTACAAATCCTGAAAAACAGAGACTTAAAAGTGGGGTTGACAAATTAGACTACATTAACAACAACAAAATCCTCACTTAAGGTCTTGATTGCATGCCATTCTGCCATTCTTCAAACTGAGAAATCTTTGCACCTAAACACATTATATGGATTAACCTGGTTTACCTATAGGTTTAATAGTGTCAGAAATGGGTTTTTGTGGAAAACCTTGCAGCCAAAAAATGCATTAGAGATCCTTGAAACATTAAATGCCTAGAGAATGCCTGTAAAGAAAAATAGCAAGGCTTCTTCATGCAGGAAAATTGTTGGAAGCTACAACCACTTTGCAACCTTATGTGCAGTTCTTGTGGCAGAGTTTATCTTCCCTGCTAAAACCTGGCAATATGTTGTCTTAGGCATCAGACTTCATGGTCTTGAGCTTTCCTAAGGTAGAGTGGCTCTGCTCTGGGGGTGAGTGTGGGGCTGTAAGTCTCTGCACCTGCAATGATGCTACAGGTTACAGAGTTCAGACACCTGTAAACCTGGTGCTCAAATGTCTGAGACCAGTGTTCCACAGGGATTATTTAGCTTTTTGAAAACAAAATTATTTCTCAACATGTATGGGACCTACATGAATATTTGCCAGAAGGCCTAGCATCTTCAAAATTGCCTAGATGAAAATTATCTTTCTGCTCGCTTTTCCTCTCACCCTCCCACCACATCCAAAAAAAAAGTGTATGGAGAGAAACAAGCACAGGTACCTTTCCTCATCTCCTTCGCCTAAGGCCATTCATGGACTGCCCTCCATCCTGCCTGGTTTCAAGGCAGGCTTCTAGGTCAATTGCTAGGGGGCTGAAAGTCAAAGATGGCAGCTTTGGCATGTCCAGTAACAATCCCCCTTTGCTTGCTGAATGGTGAATTACCTCAAGACAGTCCGTTCTTTCTTTCCTGTTTTTCCAGACTGGTTTCTATTCAATCAACTGCTTTATACTTACACAATAAACTCCAAGGCTTGCCCAAATACAGTGTTCACTTCTGCAATAACATCCGTCAGTCACACCTGCATTTTCTACCACCGTGTTTTTTGCCTTCACTGGATGAATAGTGCTTCATTTGCAATGTCTTGTTGCAGAGCAAACATGGCTTTTGGTTCCTTTTGACTGATCATAACTTGCAGCAGGCTGCTCAAGGGAGAAGGTTCATGGCAACTGAACCACAGGCACGAAGAGCAGATCACATGGGGAGAAAGTGGTGACACACTCCAGCCCATGGGCAACAGGTTGTCTTAAGCAAGAGGCAAACAAGAAATAAAAACAAGGAAGCAGAAGAGTCATACAACTTTAAGCACCTTCTAAGTGCACAACAGAAGGACAGATGGGAGAAATCTCTGCCAGCCAATGGAGCATGTAGCAGTGGCAGTGTATTTCCATACCATATAAATGTCTGTGTGGAGATTAATACAATGCAGCTCCTAGTATGGACTTGCTGAGGGCCTTAGAGCAGCAGCATTGCCTCATCTCAGATCCAGGAATCTCTCCCACTGAGGATGCAATGATGGCTTTCTTGAACTGGTTGAAGTTTTTTGACAGTACACAAGTGTTCCCTCCATAAAAGCCTATGCAGCTCCTAATGGTGCATCATGTCTGCCTCACCCCTTCTGTTACTGAACAAAACATGCAGAAATCCTTCAGTACCCGAGTTCTCCAAAAGATGATCTACTTTCCACAGGAAGACATGTACTAGCAACTTAGCAAGACCTAATTCCATTGGTCTGAAAAAAACTCTTGTTTCTCACAGCAGTAGGAAATTTAATTTTGCACTGCCTGTCTTTCAAAATGTTTTAAGTCTCATAATTTGTAGAATAGCAGTGGAAAGAAGAGTCTCATGACTCTGTTATCAGTCCATTTTATGTAACATGTTTGCAGTGAATGATTAAACAAAAAGATTATTGCTTAGTAAGTTTTGAGTAGTTGCCCAGAAATCATGCATGCAGAGCCAAATACTACCGTTGATGCTTAAGCACTTTTAAAAGGATTAACTAAAGTAGATGGTGCCAAAATTCATCCTTTGAATAGGGAGGTGTGCCTGCCATTGAAACATCAGTGACAAAGTCAACATTGATTTGAAACTTGACAAAAAATGCACCAGGAACGTCATTCTCCTGTTGCTTTAGAGATGGTGCTAATGTACATTGAAGGACAAATATGTGGTAATGAAGTTGGTGATGGCCACAGTTTGGGCAAATGGGGATGTGTAAGCTCATGCCTTTGACAGTTCTCTTCGTGTTCCCTTTATGAAAATCATAAACATTCATGTGACCAACCAGGCTATTCTGGAATAATTTACCTCTGTAATGCTATGAGTGATGTTCACAGATATTTCATTACTTAAGTTTCAAACGGTCCCTGAGTTGCTGGTTACTTAACAATTTTCAGATCAGGCATATCAAAAGTTCTGCTCTAAATACTTGAGCATACACTATCACAGAAGAATTGACAAGGTTCTCTATTACTTAAAAAATATGGGGGGGTTAGTGCCAGCTCACAAAATGAACTACAAATGCCACTGCAGATTTTATAACTAATTGTCTTTATTAAATGTTTTTGCAGTTTGCTCAAGTCTAATAGAATTACTTGTCTGTACTTGTAAGTTAATTCTGACCAGGATAGAGTAAACATACATTGCAATAACTATTGCAGAATAACTCATGTGTGAAAACCTGTTCTGGAATCAGTCTGCCTCACTGCATTTTAGATTAATTCACTCACTCTGAAAGGAAGAATTCGGGATCTGACACATATCAGAATTGAGATCTCTTTTTTCAGATGTATTTGAGTTTGATATTTTCTCTCACTGTTCCATTTTCAGTAGGCTTTTTGCCATACATTTAATTTAGCTCTGCAGTGAGGATAAAGGGAATAATAAAAAAGAAGGGAGTTCTTCTGGAGAACCTCTTATTGATTAATTCCTGCT
>NW_008238448.1:2825047-2838637 GCF_000691975.1 Corvus brachyrhynchos | reverse complement strand
AGAAGATATTGTAACTGATGTTTGTAGGGTATCTGTACCTTTAGGTTCAGAACTTCAGGACCACAGTACCCAAGACCCTTCTGTAGTTTCCATAGCAGACTCTGTCTCAATAACTCTGAAAGGAGTAGGGAGAGGAGCAGCTTGGACACTATAGCTCCACAATGAATGACCATGGCATCCAATTACATTATTTTTAGAGATATGCATAGTTTTGCTCAAGATTTTGTTTGCCATAGTCTTCTAGAGATTCTGAACACATCCATGATGGCACTAGGAATCAGAATGAGCAGCTCTTTAGACAGTGTTTTACTCCTTTTGCCTGCAAGAGAGATTAGAAATGAGCTCATTTCCAGCACCATCTAGCAGGCCAGAATTGCTTACACAGTAACTTTTAACTCTGGTAGAATGGGATGATCAACCTCCTCCAAGGGGGCTCATAAAGTCAGAAAGGAAATATTCCTCTGTGCATGCAGCCACTCTTTCTATTGGGAATGTTTGAACAAAAAACATGTATAAAAAGACAATAAAAATTCAAAGTAGTGTCAATAGATGACTTCAGATCATTGAAGGCACCCTGTATTTCTTTTCCTTGGCTCTAGTTCTGACACTCCTAAAAGCTGGTGCTCTGAACAAAATGGGTGTTTGTATCCTAGCCCTGGGTTAGCCAGACAGGAAACCCAGTTTTCAGTACTGTGCTCTTGATCACAAAGCATACACCTGGAGCCAGGATTTGAGGTGACTATGTTAGGCTGACTACTACCAGATCAAAACCACTGTGGCCACAAGCTACACTGAGCTGATTCAGTACATACACAGTTTATTAAATTTTGGGGACAGAGAGAGTGGAAGTTTATTTTGACAGATATTATGCCAGATGAGGCTTATACTGTCCTGTTGCAGATAGCACAGAGTCTATAAATTCTGTGCTTTGGTGAATTTGACAGAAATTCAGTCATCAAGTGTATTCATCTCATCTGTGTGGAATCATGGCTCCAGAATGCTTCAGAAGTAAACAGAGCCAGTATCTGGTCCTGGATATGTGCCCTGAGGCTGAGAAGTTAGATGCCAGTCTGATACAGATGCCCAACAAAGGCATTCAGTGCTCTGGTAAAACTGCAATTATTAATCTCCACAGCAGGACTTAGGTGATCCTCAGATTCTGCTGATGAAGAATGCTGCTGCAGATGATACCCAATCATGTTCACTGCTTTGAACATGGCAGTGATGATGATTTTCAGTGTAAGACAATAAAATGAGAAAAAGAAGAGGTACAGCATCTCTGAAGTGTCTCTACACTTCAGTAGCAGTACTGGATGTAAAATGGCCAGCAGCAAACAATGCATTTTAAGACACATAAAATCTCAGTGTGTGGCAACAGTTACAATACTTACCGAGGTATGTTAGCACTTGAAACCCTGTGTGGCTTAGGTAGGGAGCCACTGTAAGGAACTTCAGATAACCTATATGTGCTACCCTTTATTTCACATGAAAATATCCAGCCAGAGCATGATACAGACTGAACTCAGGGACATGGAATAACAGCAGGAGGTCTTCACTGGTGTTTCACTAATTTGTAATACTCACTAATTTGTAATATATAGTAGGAACAATCTAAAACAGATGAGGTGTTTCAGATTATGAGAGACTTTCTTCATTGCTTATGACTTCTGCAGGGAAATGTCTTGATACCTGTCCCGCATTAATTCCTTGCCTCCATGGACTGCTCATTTTTAAAATGCTGGAAAGCACTTTTCCTCAAGAATCTAAGTATTTCTAAGGTCTGGAGCAACCTCGCAGAGTAAGAGAGACAGAGAGAAGAGTGTGCATGTCCATCCTGAAACATGCATGTAAATATTTGAACCACACAGAGCTTTCCACATGAAAGGATGTATCAAGCTTCTGCTTGCTCATCAGCTCTATTAAGCAAGGCTTAAATTTGTTAGGATGTATCATATTCTCAGATGGTATAAATTACTGTGGCGTTTCTGGCCTCAGTGAAGTCGTGCAAGTCACAACAGCCTTGGGTCATTATCTTCACTCACAGTCCTGCATCCCCCATCCCATGCATTTGAACAACTGTATGAAACCAGTAGTGTTTCACACCCAAAGTACACAGACAGCCTGAAGTACAAAGCTACAGTCCATCAGTTTGCCACAGCTCACACACTCTCAGGTTATGCTGTCTTGCACTAATCTAACATAAAAATGAAGTATCAACACAACTTTTAAAAATGGTTGAAAGAGGTGTCAGTTTGGCTTGCAAACAAGCACCATGCTGGATCCTCTTCGTTCCTAGCATTAATTTCCTTTGGTGCTCAAAACCTTTAAAGAATTCATTTTTTCCCTCCAGTTTCCTCACTATCAGTGTAATACAAGAGAACAACCTCTACTATTCTGTCAAATATACTTGATTCGTTCTTTGCCAGACACAAATTATCAAAAGTTATGAGTTGAGATCTCCAATAATCATCATATTCTCAAAAATAATTTGTAACGTATTAGAATATTTCTTTGTCCTTTACTTTCAGGGTGTGTACAAAAGCTTTCTGTGAAGCCACTTCAGAAACCTTTTTCAGAGAAAATCATCTGGCTCCATGGACACGATCAAAGCAACACTTTCTGGTGAAACACACTTTCGAAGAACACATCTAAACCTGTATATTTTAAAATAAAATTCTGGGTAAAGAACTTCTCCAATATGCATTGCTTCATCTGTTAAACTTAGAACTGCTATTGCACAGACCTACAATGAACTTGGAAAGCAAAAAACACCCTTAAGAGCCACAGCATTAGGCTAAGCCTCACTTCCTAAATCCCCCACACCCCTTGTCAAGCCCACACAGAATCTGCTATAGAGTTAGGTGTCTTCTGCTCTCTGTGACATTGCTCCCTCCCAGTGCTGTTCAACATGATCAAATATTTCTCTGGCCTCTCAGGCACCCAGCCCTCCTTGCATCACTCCACTGACAAACTATGACAACACCTCACATGCTCTGGAGCACGTGGTTTGTCAGGCAAAGTCATACCCGCTCAGTACTGAAAGTTCTTCATGGTCACGCTCAAAGAAACCAAAAAGCTGCCAGTAGAAACTCGTAACTGCCTATGAAGCCCTCAGGCCAGAGAGGTTGTCAGGATGACAGCAGCTACCTGGAAAAACACAACTGGTTCTGTTCTACAAAAAGCAGAAATTGTTTCTCCGAAGCAACTGTTCACTCTAAAACATCACAGTCTTGCAGTTAGCCATGGGGCCACCAGGCCTGGAAGTGCCCGGGGCAGAGATTCTACCCCACCATGGCCCCAGGACACAGGATATTGTTTTAGGAGCTTCCGCTCTTTGCTCTGGTGTACCCCAAGTTTCCTCCTGGAAGTTTGTTTCTGTTTTGGTTAGGCTGGTAGGGAGAAGAAACTTCTTCAATGTGAACAACCACATTCTCTATCAACAGTGCAGGAACAACCTGGTTCTTTTCAGGTGGAAATAAAGGTCAGATAACTTCAGGCTCTGTCTATGGTTAGCAGTGCCTGCAAACATTTCTGGATGAAGCAACTCAGCTGTCTGTCCTATTAAGTTATTCTCATGGTGTGTTGCATGCATGATGATGGCCCACAGCTTTTTTCCAAACTGTCCTGGATAAAATTAGTGAGTTGGTGCAAGTAGACCATTCCCAAATGACAGGTTGGATGAGCTCATCCTGCTCTTGGAGGCTAACATCAATGTGAGCCATTCTGGGTCACAGGAGCAGGTGAAAAATGATTAGGACTTTTTATATTTTAGTACAAAACTACTAGGTCATTCTCACCCTTACATCTTTTACTACTCTTATGTCTGCTGCTTTATGATTGACAATACAAGCCTTAAGTCCTTCTACAATTGTTGGTCTAAATTTATGTGGGAATTTACAAGTTAGCTCAGGAATGATTGTTTTCTTTTAAATTACTTAAGTGAACCTGAGTCTCAGAAAAACATGGATCTCAACTCAAACTTTGTTGGTTGAGACCATGTCTAATTTTACCGTAAAGCAAATTATGCAACAGGATAACCTGCTTACTGTGTTGGTTGAGTCACCTTCACCACAGGCTTTCACAGGAGGTGATATAACACCCTTGTAGGCTTACAGAATTAGTGACTGTGCGTTGATTGTGTGACAGGAACAATGTCAGACTGGAACACAGAGAGGATGTAGCCTAAGCTCTGGGTATGTGATTTCTGTTTTTATCGTGCAAAGCCCCCAGGCATAGGGAAAACAAATATAAAATGATGTGCCAGAAACCTTACATGTCATCTGTATTCCCCAAAATAATGCAGTAATCAGGTATTTTGGAGCACGTATTAGACAGCTAGTAACACCTGAAACAAGCAGTCTAAAATGACTGACATTGCTTTTTGTTTCTCCCACCCAGTTCATAAGTTCTTGAACCATCTTGGTACTGCAAAGGTTCAGTGACGTCTGTGCCCTTGACGAGCAACAAGCTCCTGACCCCACTCGTGCAAGGATTTCATGGAATCTGTAATCACAAAAGTTGGCTCTTTTCCTGGGTTGTGTATGATTCAGGCTAACCAGAGGGCAGAGGGAGCAGTTGCCAGCAGATACACCCTGCAGAGGTGGTGAGAGCATGACTCAAATGCTATCCCCATAAGCTATCATTTAGCTGTTTTGCTGCATTTAGCTATTGCAAGTTCTTTTGCTTGATGTTTAATTTCTTACTGAACCTTGAGCAACCCGGTAGGAAAAATTACATCAACCATGAGTAATCATTTGTTTGTAGCTAGTTACTATTAAAACTACCAGGTAGCTCAGTCAATAATAACAAAAAAAGGCAAAAACACTCAATAAATACTCTTTACCTGAATTTAAAGGGTGTCCCTTTTTGTGTCTTTGATGACTGAGGAAATTAATAAGCCCTGTGGAAAAGGTGGACGTTATTGTGGAACAGAGCTATAAATATATAAATTACTGTGTATTAATTATGGTTTGGACCAGTTGCTGGTCTTGCTGCTTGATCCTGTTTTTCAGACTTACTCCAGAGCTGTCCTGCTGCAAATTTTGTCTCTGATCTCTCCCTCTTCCCCCTTTCTCTTTTTAAAACAAGTATCTGAATGCAGCACTTTTTATGGTGGGTCCTGAGGTACAGAATTACCTTCTGCTGACAGACAGCTCATTTTTCCAATCCCAGTTTCCAAAAAATACCAACATCATATATCTATCCATCTATATGTCTGTCTGTCTACTCAAAGCTGTACTACTGTGACCCTTGTTAACTCCAACTTGTTTCTTCAGCCTAACTCTCTTTATTTTCTATCCCTTTCAAATAAATGCTCCAGTTTAGCTGGAGGTTTCACACATGCGGTAGGACTGAATGTATTAATAAATCAAATCAGGTAACCCTGACTGTATTTTGTGGTCCTTCACTCCTGGGAATTTCCTTAGGGTTTTTCAGGATTATATTAAGTGGCTGCATCTCACTACTGAACTGATTTATTAAGTTTCATTGAAAGTTTCTGGGGAATTGTCATTTTTGTGCTTAGTTGTGTAGCACCTGGAACATCAAAATCCTAATCCAGACTTATGATTCCTACAATGACTACTAAAATACAAAGAGCAATCACTGGTAAATGTCAGTCTCTGCAGTACACTGGCAAAACCCAATCTGGTTTTGGATACCAAAATAAAAGAAGAAATTGTGGTTCTCGACAAATACCATGTTTTCCTGGATTATATAACTTGCATAGCATGTCTGCATGTTACCAGGAAGCCCAATTCAGTACTGTTTGCACTGCATTAGATTAGATATAAATTATAAAGAGATAATCAAGCTTCAAAGCACTTATAGGAGAATTACTGTAATTTGGTTCAGGTTATCTAAAACAGTTTGCCTGGTTTTAAGACTGGGTAGCTACAATCACTCTTTATTCAGAATAATAGCAAGTCTTCTACAAAAATACCCAGGAATTCTCCCAGATACATGGAAACGTGGGCAGCACCAGGACACAACACTATTTCCAGGTACTAGGAACATAGTTAACAGGAGAGTAAAAGTCCATGTCTTGTCTGAAAAGAGTTAAATAATAGTTCCATAGAGTACAGGGCAGAGGTACATCAACAGCCCTTATGCAGGAATGAACTGCCAATAAAATTTCTGATCAAAACAATTCCAAAACCATGCAATCAGTTCCAGGCCCACAGAGGCATGTCAGACTGAGATGTGGTGAGGAGTCACTACAAAAATCCTGTTCTGTGCAGGAGTGTTTGAATGAGAGAGCCATCCCTCTTAGCTGCCTTATTATTATGCTGGAACTACACCAAATCTGTTTAAAGAATAGATTTTGCTTCAGAAACTGCTTCGTCAAACCAAACACATTTGTTCAAATTATCAGTTTCAATGTTTTTGACTAGATTTTGCAAGTCCAGTGTACATAAAAGAGAAGCACTTAAATAGAGGGACTGACCTTTTCACTCTGCAAGCAGAGGTTTCAACAAAGTCATGCTTGATTACAAGTTTCAGAAGATTTCAAAAGTTTTGAAAGACTTGGAGGTATTTGCGGAACAGAACCTGCTTTTTTATGCTTGTTCCAATGTTGACATGCACTGAGAGGCAAAGCAGGATCTGGCACTCCAGCTAATCCAGAAAGATGGCTCAGAAGCATAGCTGGAGACTAAAAGGACTCTGGCTTACACAGACTAACAGTTGATAGAGTCTTCTGGCCAATCTCCTTATTCGCGCATCTTCTCTTTTCCTCTCAAATGCAAAGTGAGGCTTTCTAACTAACATTATTACTGTTGCACAAGTACCTATGTCTGCATCATTTATTTCCAGTACAATCTGCAATATCAGTGTAAATATCCCAGTTACAGTCTCTCCTCTATGCTTATATCAGATAACAGTAAATAAGACGCTGCCTTACACAGAACACACAGAATTTTGCAGATGATGTTGAAGAGGAGATACCCATGAATCAAAGATGGCACCAAGGATATTTCACTGTCAATGAACCACATTCCACTTTGAGGTTTCCTAAGTAACAAAGAATTGAGATTAAAGATAGACCCTCAAAGACCAGCTCTCTGGCATACAGCAAATGGGAAGGAAATGTGCAGCAGTTTAACCAAAAGGCTGTTCCAGTTAATTAAGACTGTACCAGAACGAGAGCTTGGTCATTACTATACACAGTTTTACCCGAATGTAAACTGCTGGAACAATATTGATTCAACATGAGAAACCATGAAATACTGCTGTCTAAAGTGAAGAATTTCCAAAATGATCACGAAAGTTCCAGAGTCTCTCCTCCTGCCAAAGTCAATTAAATTTACTTTATTTAAAAATATCTCTTCTGTTGAGGGAGAAATTTGGAGCCAGCTGCCCTCCCTCTCAGCGTATGTTAGTGATAATGACAGGTGAATATGCACTATACAGTAGCTTCATATTTCTACGCCTAGAATCCATGTCACTTTCTATTTTTGAGAGCTGATTGAGTGTTTACTAGGCTACGCTTCATCCCCCTCCTTCCTCTGTACCATAACCTTGTAACCCAAGATGCTGGTGGCAGTATTGGGTTTGCAGTGCTCTGACCTTTTGTCCCTCTGCTTGGAATTGCCTGGGTTTATCCCGTGAGGATGCCGGTTGGGTTACACTGATAACCTTTCATGACATGACTGGTGAACTTCCCAACAGAAACAGGAAAGGACCATGACGTACCTTGATTCAAATAGCAGCAAATTTGGGTTCCTGTTAGGCTAATATGGTGTTAGATGTTTCTGAAATGACCCTGGATACACATGGGGCTGTGAAGGGAATTACCATTTAAGACTCCATTTGATTCACAGGTGACATGGGGACTGAATTCACAGTCTGGGCCCCTTTCTCCAGTCTTTATTCAGACAAAATACTTAGTGAACTTCTTATTTTGCCTAGTAAAGACAGGTCAAGCCACTTGTGGAATCATCACATGTATTTAACAAGAAGAAGCACTTTCTTAAGCACTATGCCACTGTGCATCACTCCACATACACACCTGATGCCAAGAAGATATGCAAAGAAGGAATGACAAAGGATCATGACAAATGGGAAGACATTTGAGTTAGTCATTCCCATCTGGAGGGTCACCACCAAAGTTACCTGGGAGTTTTATCTGCGTACCAACTAAAAGACAAATCTGGAACTAGAGCACTGACCACCAGTGTTTGGTGGCCTTGTTCGCAGAATAAAAAAAATGTTGGTGGAAACTGGACAATTGCTGGTATTTGTTAGTAAAGCTCTGGCGCTTTTTATGTGTTTAAAATCTTTCAGTCTATCTAAAAGTAAAACAATGGATTTGCACCCTTTCTCCTGATTTCTGATGTACATCTGAATTCGTGTTTCCAAATCCCCTTCATTTCACTTCAAAAATATTTTATTCTCTACTTCAATTTTCTGTGACTATCCTAATATAAAATATTAAATCTTGCATACTTTTTTATATGCTACAACTCGGAGGTGAGCACAATTCCCAGAAAAAGATCACAAAATTTCCTATCAATCAATGAGATAAAACCCATTACTTTGAACCTCCCCTTTGCATAGTATTTGAGTTAATTTTGGCTTTGCCATACAGTAAAACTGTGCCTTATTGAATGGTTAGTTGCTGCTCAAAACAATGATTTCTCCTCCTCGGACCCCTGGCTGTGTCTTCCCACCCTTCCCTTTGGCCAGCACAGGCACCCATCTGATGCAGTGGAGAACCAAGTCAGGAAGCTTAGCTGGCAGAAAATGAATCACTCTTTTTTCATGGTTTAGTTTTCTGCTCTCATGGTTTGAACAAACTCACTGAGGATTCAGAAAACTGCAGAATTACACTAAAAAAGCAGCACACTTAGACTGGTTCAAATATTCTCTGAAACTTTACTTTTACTATTTCCAAGAGTAGAGTTTTTTCTGGTATAACTAGAAATACTTCTATCTTGCCACTTTTTCGGGCCATGGTCTTGTACATCACCCCCATTTTGACAGTTCTGGAAAGCTCAGTGGACAAGACTCAGATTCCTTCTAGAACATATTTCCATACTTTGCTTTCCTTATACCTCCAAAACATATTTAATTATATTCAAGGCAATGCTAAATTTGAAAACTCGTACACATAACTTACCAAAGTAACATAACAAAAAGCAAAACCAACTTATTTTGCCTTTCAGGTATTTTAATGAATTGCTAATAGTTTTCCCAAGCAAAATTCTTTACTTTTAATCATTACCCTCTTTTTTAATTCATCCCTTCTTTGAGGATTTAAAGCCCTTTTTCATAAAGCCATAACCTGTCAGTGGTCACTTGAAATACAACTAACTGCTATTTTCCATACATTTCATAGTCATATTTTATAGCAATTGATTTTTTTTATGTGGATGCACATCAAAGAGTTTATATTTATTCATAGAGAAGACTCATTGGCTTTGATTAAGTATTCCTGAGAGTAACTGCTGATCATTCTAGTATTTCCAGACACCAAGTGATGGTCTTTCCCAATTCACTACAAAATATATGGCATCAGGGCAAGCACAGTGACAAGGTCTGGTTGATTACGCCAGCCTCCAGGCTGAGCTGTCATTCCTAGGGTTGCTGAAAGAGGTAATAGACCTTTACATTTGGCTTGTCTGCTTGACCTGCCTGTTAACTGGTGGTTAACAGTTAATGCATTTCCCAACAGTGTTCTGTGATAAAGGAACACGCTCACGGTTTCATAATGCATATTTCATTGCCATTGCTGTCTTCATCAGTTAAAAGTCTGTCTTTTCCAATTTACAATAGGGTTATAAAGCTTCACTGATTTTCATGCTCTGGAAAACAGTAGCTAATAAATAGTACAAATTGCAAGCCTTTTACCCACGTGTGGCTGCTTTAGAGCTCAAAGTATCATCCTTGATAATGATGAGAAATGCTGGCCTGGCTCTTACATGTCTGATAAGTGTGCACAAAACAGCTGAGCAAATTAAGAAACCAGGGCAAAAAGGCAAAGATCATGCATGCGATTAAGGTAGACAATGGTCCTCCGTGAAACATGGTATTTGATAATTTCATTTTGAAAAGGCAATATGACTTTGAAGCTCTAACAGTATTTTCCACAGAGCTGACAAGTAAAGATGACAGATGTCCCGCTTGCTCACTATCCACTGTCACAGCAAATACAGTTTTCTTGTCACCACCTACAAATCCCAGGATACAGCTGCCTTTCCTCCCTTCCTCCCATTTATCCCTCCCTGTCTAACTCCACATTTCCTCACCACACCTGTTCTGCCAGAGCTTCCGTCAGCTTCCCTCACAATCACTGCCCCCAGTCCCTGACGAGTTTCCTGAGCTCATCTCCAAAGTCCCTATCCTTCTTTTAATGGCTTATTACTGTCATGCTGCTAACTGCAAGCAATTGAACACATATTTTTATCAAATAAAAAAAGGAAAGAATTAATTTCTTGGATAAATCTGGAAGTAAATGGTGTTGCAGGGAAAACTTGAATTCAGTCAGGATTTCACTGACACGCACTGTTGATTTTTATTGGTATCAAGGGGAGTCCCATAAGGATCTATTTTCTCTTGCAAAGCTTAAAATAGGCCAAAGAGATAACAACAACTAAATGATGCTCATAAAAAATACCTACAAGAAAATTATTACAATACTGGCACAGATCATTCTGTGAACAGTCAGCATGTTTTGATATTAGACCTCAATTTTGCTTCCTACTGCTCTGGGAGGACTTTTCATTCTGGGATGCTACATCTGGCCTGAAACTACTCTCCAGACTCAGCAACGGTGTCCTTTCTCTCTCCCTTACAGGCTCCTCAAGACCTTAAGGCACATCTTTCCAAGACTCCATCACAATCCATAGATGCTCTTGCCAAAACTCCACCTTCCTAGTCCCTTACAATTAATTTGTCAAAAGGAAATTCTCAACCTCAGCTGCTTTACTCACAGATTAAATGAAATACACAGGCTATGCTACACAGCAAAATTGAGATCTAGGTATCACCAAGTGAGTCATTTTCAGGTCTTGAAGCAGCACAGTACAGTGAACATTAGTACCTAAGTACTGAACAGGCTTTTATATCTCTGTGGCACCAAGCTGACGCAGCTATGCTGCTTCCAGCACTCCTGCAAGTATCCCTGCATGGCCCTGTCTTGTGGCATGTGGATAACCTAATTCATGTCAGCATCCACCTGGTAGCTCTGCACCAGCTGAGACACACCTACCATTGCTGCTCTGTGCATCTGAAACATGAGCGCAGGACTCCAGCTCAGCTGCCTAAACTCTCCTCAGCGTCTTTTGCATCTTCCACAGCAATACAAGGTGCACTTCCCTCCAAGCATCACCTCTAGTTATCGAGTTCCCTTGCTGCAAAGAACTTTCTTTTTAAGGAGTAGGAGGTAAATATCTGTGTCTCCTCTTGCCCTTCCCCTGAGGCTTTATCATTCTTCTCTCTTCTCTGTTAGTTACAGCAGATAAGACTGATTCAGCCAGTCAGCAGGCTCTGTTGCTCATGCAACTGTATAATTCTGCTTTTGCCCTGTACTGGATGTCCTCTTTCGACTCAGGAAAAAAATATGTTTTAGTGTCTGAACTGGCTGAATAAACATTTCAGTAATTAAGTTAAGTATAGTCTGCCTTCCTGCAGATCTCTAATCCTGTTGGGGCTACATTAGCCCTTTACACTTATAATATCAACAGTCACATAGACAAATGACATATATAGAGAAGCTATTCAAAACAACCCACATCCTCTGCTATCCTGGTGGTCACTCTCTAGTGAATCTAAATCATATGACAGATCTTTGACCAAGATAGTACATTTCCCAAGTCTTTCTTTCATCAGCAAAAGAAGTACTGCATTGATAAGAAAAGTCAAAGGTCATCAAATAATATAGTGCAATTATATTTCTCAGGCTGTTTGGCTTTAAAAGAAGTTTATGTTCACAGGCTGCAAAACATCCAACTTTCACAGACATAAATACCCACAGTCCACCCAGAAGCAATTCCCACCACAGAATTTTTCCATGCCCCTAGAGGACAATGGATCTAAGGAAAATGTAGAGCAATGAGGTTCCATCTGAAAATCAGCAAAGGAAAGATCCTCCCAAAATGCAAAACCAGGTAAGAATTAAAGCGTAGCAGATATTTCTCAAAGAGAAAACATGTCAAATTTGTGGTGAAAGTGCTTCCTGAAATGTGTCATAGACAATCTTCTGGCAGGTGCCAAAAAGTTTCAATTCCATGGTGTCGGCAAGTTCTCCTGAGACTTCACGTTGGAGGGATGAAGCAGGCAGTACCTCTAGAGGAGGAGCTCTCTAATCATCAGACTACTCTTGCCTCCCTACCCAACCTCCTGTGAATTCTGCAATGTCATCCCTGGGTTTGCATAGCCAAAGTAGTGAAACCCAATGGGAGTTTGCTCCTCCAAGCATCGCCGCAGAACAAGCAGTGACCAGGTATTTTTAATAACAGTAACCTCAAAAAGTATACTCTGTAATCAATAAGAAAATGCAGATGTGAAATGGGAATCATCAAAGGCCGCTAGTGTCAGAGGTTGTGTGGAGGGCAGTCAGCATGGAGCTGCCTTAATGTTCATGTGTGAACCCAGGGTGCTCCATAGCACTCAAGCATGTCTCCTGCAGTGCAGACATAACACAAAGCTCCCTATAGTAAGTCTCATCCAAGACCCTAATACAAAACAGATAAATACGTACAGGGAAAGGGTGTTTCAGTTACAAAAATCTTTAATAAAACCTTTTAAAGCCATGTTATGGCAAAGTAGGTGTGAGTTACAGCAACCTCCTCTTGTATACAGGTACTTAATCTATGTGCAAGTCGGCTTCATAAATGAACACAAGAGAATACAGGGGACTTTTCAGGCAGACATAATTAGTTGTGAATTTATTAGAGCAACACAGCAACTCATAGATTATCACCTGAAATCCAGAGCACAAATTATGGTTCCAGTCTATGCATTGGGGAAGTCTATAAACACTTGTCCATACAAGAGAAAAGCCTTAAATGACATCTCCAAGCATGATGCCCCTGTGATATATGTCTGGATGCCAGTCACAACTGGGCCATGACTGTCTTTACAGCTGTCCAAACCAAAACCCTGCACTCGTGTGTATTCACACCATAAAGAAGTTTCTATCTCAGTAAGGAACAAGGCTTTGGACTGTACTCCAAGTTTATTCTCAATGGACAACTGGTCTTTCTAACCATGTGGGACATGTTTTATTTAGGGGTATTTTCCTCAGCCTAAGAAGTGAAAAAATCAACAATGACTGAATATCCTGCCTCCCCTGCAGTTAAGTACTGAATCATTAAATTCCTGCAATCTTTCCTTCTCCTCACCATTTCTGACGGGACAGTCACTCAGAAAGAATATGCACGTGTCCAACTGCACTGAAGCTGCTGGAGCTTCCTTACCATGTGGCTGTTTGCCCTACTCTGTGCAGAACTTGCCTCTGCCTGTGGTGTCAGCTTGAAGTACAATAAAAAGTAACATGCTTTGTCTCCCAGATTATCTACCCACGGTCTGCACATTATTGCAGCAGTCTGCCCAAGCAAGACCTCTCCAGCTGAGGAGAGAACGCTCTTC
>NW_008238448.1:2811331-2824909 GCF_000691975.1 Corvus brachyrhynchos | reverse complement strand
AAAGGAGAGGATGGGACTACATGGGGATAGTGAATAAGGTTATCTCAGGACAGGCAGCAGACCAAAAAAACAAATTGCGTCAGCATGGAAAAGGATTGGGCAGGAATGGAGGGTGTGTTGGGGCATGCTCCCAGGCACAGAAAAGCTCTAAAACAGTCAGGGAGAAAGTTGCTGGCCCGGGGTTTGAATAAAGGCCTCAGAAATGCAATGAAATGGGCCACACTAATGAGGGCACCAGCATTTCCCTGAAAGCAGAAAGCTGGGGAGGAGGGTGGAGGAAAAGGAAAGGAAAGCCGGATGTGGAAACCTCTGGAAAAGTGGCAAAGACAGCTTTAGAAAGAAGTAATCTGAAACCTCAATCAGACAGAAATAAACAGTACAGTTGGTCAGGAATTTGGTGATAGGGTTTTGCGTGATAAAATTTAATTAATGGAAAATCTACTATGGGTGTAACCAAAGTGCTGAGGAGTCTTTCGCTTGGACAAGGTGTGGCAGAAACAGAGGCTGCCCTTGTTCCAAGGAGCTTACAAATCGCCCTTGGGCGATCTGCAAACAGATGGGCAACAGGGGCGGATGGAGGGGCACCATCGGGCTGGTCTCAGCTCCGGAGCTGGACTCTAGTCCTCTAATTTTGAAGGTACCACGGGGTCAGAGGCAGTTTTAAAGCAAGGTGTGCTTGGAAAAGAATAACATGATATTTAAGCAGAAGTATATGGGGCATAAGCAAAAAGGCCAGCAGAACTGAAAATTTGAGAACTCCTTTCAAAATTTATCAAGGGAGAAAGTTTAGCACAATGAACTAATTGGAGAGAGTTGGGAGTAACTATTTCAATAATATATGAGTTGTGAAGGAGGGTGAAGGAATGATCTTGCAGAGAAACAGACTACATTTCAGGAAAAAGAAGAGACAGAGCTTGCCAACAAACCAGTAAGCTGGACGTACTGTGCTTAAACCTTCAATAAAATGTTGCTGCATTTTTTTTTTTCTAGAGAAGGTGCCTCTTGACAAAAGCATTTAAAAAGCCATTGTTACCCTGAAAATATCTAGAATAAAAAACATATTGTAGAAACTTCAGTGAATGCTTGCTGCTGACAGTCCCCAGCGCTGTTGGTAGGATGTGGAACTGACAATTAGATCTTAATTTTATTCCTAGCACTGTAATTAAGCTGCTACATAACTTTAAGCTAG
Organism: Corvus brachyrhynchos; assembly: GCF_000691975.1. Taxonomy (NCBI): domain Eukaryota; kingdom Metazoa; phylum Chordata; class Aves; order Passeriformes; family Corvidae; genus Corvus; species Corvus brachyrhynchos. The sequence continues at coordinate 2,823,720 of NW_008238448.1, read as the reverse complement.
TCACTTTACCATCTCGACATGACATCTCTAAAAGGGGCACAAAACCAGCCACCTGTGTGACAGCAGCGCTTTGAAATGCTCAGACATAGGCATCTGTAAAGGGTGTTGAAAGAGGCCTTTTCTCCAGGCACTGATAAGCACACATTCTTCTTCCTATTTTCATTTATCTCCCTTTCACTTTTGAAGAGACCTCTACAGGACTTATTTGTAATAAGCTATCATATAAATTTCTATCCAAGTGAAACAGTAGACTCTCATTGCCTTAAAATATACTAGGGTGCAAACCTTTCCACCTTAGAGAAATGCATCTTAGAGATTGAAGTATTTTATGGGGGGCTGTAGCAATACTTTTTCACCTTTCGCTTCCAGGCAGATGCCAGCACAGAGAGCCCCAGGTTTTGGCAGCACTTTTTCTAAAACCTTGTGGCAGTAAACTCATCCTACAAAACCCTTTATAACCATACACATGAAAATCCTGGCAAAGTCCACATGGTTTTCTCTACCTCTGCAATCTATGCTTTGACTTCTAATTTAAGGACATCAGTCATAATTTCAGTACTATGTAGTTCTGATCTGCGTACCCACTATATTTTAAATAGTCTGTTCCTTTAAGCCATTGAATTCCATCCCCACCCTCAGATATATAGTGGATGTTCAATCAAAACACTGAAGCTTTATTTTTTTATCTTTCTAGGTAAGCACTGTAATTCTGTGTAATTCATATGACTTTCTAAAACTCCAGATTTTCTTCCCTTTTATGAGCTATGTATAAATTCCACATGTACACACACACACACACACACACACTAACTTCTTAATTGACCTAGTCTGTGTAAAGTGCTTTGAAATTTTTGGCTGGACTGATCCACAGAAGTGCAAGTTGTTATCCTCTTGCATGGTTTTAAGCCTTGAATTTTCAGCTGGAAAATGAACTTGAGTGAAAGACACGTACAGAAAAATCTTTCACACACTCATACTGTAGCAACAAGAAAAAAGAATGCAAATATACTCACAGCCATAACATTTTGCGTACATATTCATCTACAAAGCAGTCTGAGATTTCAGTTCTCTGCTTTAAAGCCGGGCTTTCCTTCTCAGAGTAAATAACGTTGCAGGGACTGCCATCCAGTGGGGAACCAACAGCTTAACAGGGGATTGGAACAGCAGAAAGGTAAAATTTAAAGGTGTCAAGACTGAAAGACATTATCCAAATGTAGCTGCACAAAGGCAAAACCTTGTACTGACCATGCAAAGCAAGTAAAATTAGGCTTGTTCAGTCACAGTCAGGTAAACAAGCTGTGGTTAAACACAACCCCTAGACACATCCAAAATTCTACAAGCATTATTTCCCTCTGCACGGGTCTGTCTCCATTGATTTCAGTGAAGTATAGCCTGGGTTTACCCAGATGTTAGATGAGACAAAAAAATATTTAAGGTGACAGTATTTTAGCTACCTTTTAAAACACTAGAGGGAAAAATCCTTCCTCATACATCTGAAATTGTTTCTCCTTAGGCTATGGAACCAAACTATGATTTAAATATATTTTATTAATCAGCAGTGGTTTTAAGCATTATGTTCTTTGTGTACCTTTAAAGAAGGTCTGGTGGAATGTTCCATTTCCCTGGTTTTATGAGCTTTCATATTTATTGCCTTGTTTACTGTGTATGTGAATCTTGGTATTTGTGACAGATTTTTCTTAGCTTGTTCTATTGTTTACAGAGCATATGTTGTCTATGCTCATAAAACACTCAGTAACTGTATGTGAAGAAAAAAATGTTTTTTTCAAGTTACTCGCTAAGAAACTTAAGACCTTGCAGATCATCCCTGCAGAGGTGTTTTTAAATCCAGCCCCAGGAAACAACGGCCTCCTTTTCTTAGAGTTGTGATGAAGCTTTGGCAGGATTCTCAGATGTATTTGGCAGTTAACTTCTATTGATTTAAACAAAAATTTTGTACCTGAATTCCATGAGGACCCTGGCTTGACTGCTGTTGATGTAGATTTTGGCGTGCCTTCGTTGGCTCCCTAGTGTAACGACTGGGAATGCAGCAGGATTTTTATTGTTTTCAGGATGAGTCATGCAGGCAGCAGCACAACAGATGGTGTGGAGTGTAGAACAAAAAAAACAAAGATATGAGACAGCTAAGAGAAAACTGGAACAGACAAAGAAACAACCAGAGGATGAGAGAGGCTGAAAGCAGGAGAGAAGCCAGGAGGTTAAGCTTTGCCACAGATAGCAGGAGCTAATGAAGTGTGGAGTCAGTGCAGGGTAAAGTAGCTCAGACAATGGTCAGCAGGGAAAATTGAAGGACCTGTAGACAGAGTAGAAGGAACAGAGGTAGGAATACTAAGAGGAGCAAGCCTCATAGACAGGCTCCAGTGGCTGGTGGGGCTAAGTGATGGATTTCAGTATGATAAAAGAGCAAGTACCAGTGAGGAGGAATAAGGAAGAGCTGAGGAGACTGATAAATAATACCCTTTGAAGGCAGAAATACCACAGCAGTTAGAAAGACAGCAATCAAAACCAACAGTGGTATCCTGAAACTCAGAAGGCTGGAATGACAGCAAAGGAACAAGGGATGGCAGCTGCTGAAAGACTATAGGATAAAGACCTTGACAAAGCTCAGGCCAGAATCAGACAAGCAAAAGGAGATGAAACACAGCATTCAGAGCTGGTTTAACAACCAGCTGTAGCAGAGACAGGCAGACACACTTGGGGAAAACACTGAAGAAGTTAAATTCCACAGGTCAGTGAAGCAGAGTTGCTGAAAGGAGGTGTCTGAGGAAGTCCGTGTAATTGAGAAATGTTTCAGTGTCTTACTGCTGCTCCAGCTCAAAGAGGGGGAAAACAGAGAGAAAGCTCCATTAGCAAAATACTTCCTAAAAATATCACAGGCTCCTTCCATACCACTCATCGCCCTGTTCTAATACAACAGCTATACTGACAGCTGTCTAATTATAACACATTTAGTTAAAGGACTAACATAAAACTTTGAAAAGAAAAAGGCCTTAAACATTCCTCCATACACTTCTATTTTCCTTGCTCCAACAGCTAATTCATTTTCTGTTCTGGCAGTAGGCAGTTAATGGAGCTACTTTCTGCTGTCATGTCTAGCTCATATAACCACTTGATTTTTCAGACTGAACCAAGGCCAGCAGGATTTTGTCCCACAACTGCACTGCGGGGATAGTTTTAAAGGACAGATTTAGCTATTCACAAAGACCTTTCCACAACTATTTTTAAAGACACAGAGCCTTGATGTTTGGAAGGTCAAAAGTTTTGTTCTCAGCTATGGAATAATAAAGATGGGCAGTCGCTGAAAGACACCTCAAGAAACCACTCATCCCAAAACAAGCCAAAGGTACCTGCAAATTTTAACAGACATTTGCCAAGCCTGTTCTTAAAGCTGCACAAAGCAGAAATTCCATCACTGGCATAGACTATCTAGTCCAGTAGTAAACTATTTTATGCTTAAAGATTTTTCTAGTACTACTCCAACTCTTCCTTGCCGCTATTGAAATTCTACCTACTATTGATGCAGAAACAAAATTGCTTCGTTCCTTTTCTCAATTTTATGCCTCCTGTACTCGGTTATTAAAAGTTTTGCCAGTATCTCCACATGATGTTGTATTGCTGCACAAAAGGCAATCTGCACTCCTCTTCAGCTTGTGGTGCAAAAGAACCCAAGGACTTACTCTGAGGCATCCCACATTTTGTCAGCTATTTTGCTTGAGTAGCATTGATACTTTGCACTTGTTCCCAGGAAGAATAAACCAGCCCAGTTTTTCAGACCACTCTTTGATTTGTTAGGATCACTATGCATCCTAATTCTGCCCTGCCAGCAGTCTTTGAGTTTTATGATTTCTGCTTATTTAGTCAGCACACCCTACTCAATACAGGTCAGTGAGTGTTGAACAGAACTAGCCCCAAGACAGACCTAAAAAGTAAGATATCTTTCCACTTTGATATAAGGACATCAACTAATCAGTAAACACTCTCTGAAAATGCTTTTCAGAGTACTTTGGAATTCAGCTTATATCTGTTTTAGCTAAGCCAAGTTTCCAAAACATGCAAGACAGTATCAAAATCTACAGCCCAAACATCTGCTTTTCTTCTATTCATGGGGCCCATAACTCTCATATATGCCTTTTTCTTCATATTACTTATTCTTTAAAAATCCAAGTTGGCTACTCATCTTTTTGCCATTTTCTTCCAGGTGCTTAAAATGCTTCCCCCACACCCCAAAACCTCTTCTTCCAAGTGCAGTTACGCTTATTTTTTATTATTCCCCATTCTTCACAGTCTCCATTTGCATTTAAAGACAGATGATACACTGGAAAGCTGAATGTGGTAAACATATTATCTATCATCCAGGATCTGTCAGAAATACCTAAAAGTTCTGAAATTATTTAAGCTGTCTACTAAGTAAAGGAGAAGAAGTTTAACTTTCAGTTTATTTTAGAATAACACAACCAGTCTGAGTCCTATCTAACTTTTTCTTTCCCTTTTTCCACTAAAAGCATAGTATTTCCACCAACAACAAAAGGATACTAGTCCTCCCCATCCACGCTGATCTCTGTAGTGAAAACTGATACCAAAAAGAGAAGGAAATTACAAATGTCAATCTTTCACAAGCATAAGGCAGCAGATGATACCATATTGATCTGATTTACTCACAGATAAATACTACTTCTTCCAGTTCTGCAGGTAGAACAGTCTAAGGGCTTTGACATTTATAGAACCCATATGGGATAGCTACATGATGAAGTGTAACTCCATTTTATGCCTGAAGAACATCAGTAACTAAGCTGATATCATCAAACAGGAGCTCAGCAAATTGCCTTATGGACTCAAGATACTGGATAGCAGAATGCAGTGCCCTGCATCTGCATCTCTAATTAAAACATGGTGGAAGTCAGACATGCTTGACTCCCATTATAGTGCCACAGCTGTTGCTCTAAAATGAGCTCATGGTCTCAGTCCAGTTCTTGGCTGACAGGTATCCATGTCAAACAAAAAGGACACCAGCACAATTTGTTTTTACCAAAGAAACCAAATCACCTAGAAATTCCTATACTCTTACTAGCCACTTCCCCTGAAACACTAATCTTTAAAAAGAGTTCAAAGCATTAGTTATATTTTTTGTTGTCACTAAAATCCAGATTTCTTCAGAGTTCTCCAAACATTATAGTTGAAAGACCTTAATGTGACTGCAAAGCATGACAAAACACTCTTCTGAGATTTCTACAACTGTTTCAATTAATTTCTTTTAATTGTTTCAATCCTCTTTTCCCATGTTCTAGAAGAAAAATATTCTAAAGAAACTATAGTGATGAGAAGTAGCAATTAGAAATTCTGAAAATAGGCCAGAGTTATGGCTGCAACCCTTTTTGGGAAAGTTACTGTGTTGTAGGAAAAATATAGTAATCACATTCACAAACGTGCAATACCAATTACACTATCACAAATGTTGCTATGCTCTAGGACAAACAGTTTCCATTGCATGCAGGATTTCCATGTGTGTCAGGAAAATAAATGAGAATTGCTGTCTTTCCCACAGGCACATTGGCTCCCTATATTGGAAACAGCAGAAGAAATTCAGGATTGTCTCGGGTTATAAGACTGTAACTCTTAAGAAGTCAAACACATAGTGCTTCCTAAAGAATGCATATTTATGCATTTTTCTTCAAAACAGTTGAATCATCCTCCTTCCTCCACAAATTGTTTCAGTGACACAAATCTTCAAATATGTGTCAGTTCTTGGAGAAGTAAGGAGGGGAGTCAGTGGAACTGCTATGTTGGACTCCCAGAGGGCAGGCTTTGGCCTGCTTATGGCTCAGATAGACACAGTCCCTCGGGAGACAAAGGAGTCCAGGAAGGCCGGACATTCTTCAAGAGGGAAATCGTGAAGGTACAGAAGCTGGCCATCCCAACATGCCTAAAGACAAGATGAGCAGGAAGCAGACTGAACAGAGAGCTTTGGCTGAAAATCATGACAAAAAGGAGGGTTTATGACCTTTGTAAGAAGTGGGAGCAACTCAGGAGGAGTATAAAAGTGCGAAGAGGACACATAGGGAGAAAGTTAGAAGGGTCAAAGCCCACGTAGAACTTCATCTGGCTACTGCTGCAAAAGGGAATTAAAAATTACAATTAAACATTAAAATATGTTAGCAACACAAGAGGTGCTAAGGAGAATCTCCATCCTTTACTGGATCTGGTGTGAAACATAGTGACAAAGGATGAGGAAAAGACTGAGGTACTTCATGATTTCTTTGCCTCGGTCTCTAATAACATGACCAGTCATTCTATGGTACCCAGCCCTCTGAGCTGGAAGACAGGGATGGGGAGCAGAATGAAGCCCCCATAATCCAAGGGGAAGTGGCCAGTGATCTGCTATACCACTTGGGCACACACAGATCTATGGGGATGGATGGGATGCATCCAAGGATCCTCAGTAGAGGCAGTTGGTGGAATTGCTCACGGAGCCACTTCCCATCGGTTACCAGCACCTCTGTCCCTGGAGGTATTTAAAAGATGTGGAGATATGGCACTCAGGGACATGGTTTGGTGGTGGGCTTGGCAGTCCTGGGCTGATAGCTGGATTTGATGGTCTTACAGGTCTTTTCCAACCTAAATGATTCTACAATTCTGTTACCGTTCCACAATATGCAGGGGTCTGGAAAATGCATTGAGGGGGAAAAAAAAGAAGTCGGAATGTCTGTTCTTTTTCATCTAGAGGTATTTTTCAGCTTAATTCAATTAAGTATAAGATCATTTAAGGGTTCATATATGTATACACTAACTTTAAAAAGCTATACAAGTTATATATGTCCTCCTGACTGTATTGACTAGGCATCATCTCTCAGAGAAGCCATGGATTCAGTATTTTCTCAACATCAAGACAGCCATAAAATCAAGACCTCTACACTTCAGCCTCTTTCTGTTGCACTTGGAAGTAGGCCAAATTTCTGGTTTTAATCAGGAAAGATGTGTTCCTGTAAGCTCTGCTTTACCTTGTTTTTAACCTCTTGCCCACGATCTAGTTCAGTTGAACCTTGAAGATATGAACATGAAACACAGATGGATATTGTCACTAGTTACAGGAAGTTTTCTTTCAGTCACTGAAACATTCCTATTGCTATTATAAGCCCCTAGTTTAGAGGCCACCTGCTGTTACCTACAAAGAACAGCAGACAGTTACAGAAAATACCGGCCTTTCGTTAACTGCAAAGGGGTTTCCTCTAACACACTGCAATACCTGTTCTTTGCAGTTTATTTGACAGTGCTCAGTAGAAATTTACTTTGGGTGACCAAGAAGCCTCCAAACCACATTCAAAATAAACCATTCTGCCATCTTCCAACCTACCACATGCCTCTTTTCTGGATGGTCCATCTTCTACTCTGTGTTTGTTTTCCTGGTTCTCTCTGTGGCACAGACTTTGGCAGATGATCATACCAGACCTAGCTTGGAGCCTGTGACCAAAAACCTGTGATGTTCCTTCAGCATATTTGTGGCAGAGAGAGTCACCGAGTTTTACTCTCCCAAAACTACCTTCTACCATGCAATTATGTCTGTTTCATTTGTTGTTCCAAGTTACATCACCTGGTGTTCAATTATAGTGAAAGGCACTTCAGGGAGCACAGGCACCGAACTGTGCCTTCAAAACCACTGTTCAAAAGCATGCTCATTTAGAACCAGCTGCAAACTTGGGAGGCTGAAGCTGAACTGCACTACAACAAGCAGCGAGCCACAAAAAGTCTTAATTACACTCACCGAACTGACCTTCTGGTTTGACTTGACTCTCAGAGTATTAAAAAGTTGACTTACATATCCAGTTATTTACTTACACAATATCAATACTCCCCCCTGAAGGTAAGCATGTGTCTCACCAAAATCAGAGTGGCCAAAAGATAGCTGCTTCGAAAAGACTGGAAATTTTGCAGTTATGAGCCTCATTAAACAGCTTAAACTACCTTAAATCTTAATGACAAACATGTAAGATGAACAGATGCAAGTGTCACATTATACATACAAATGAGGTAGTGGAAGTGCCATAGCCTGAGGGCAGATGATAACAACTAGCTCAGAAAGTTGATTAAGTATGTGAACAGTAATGCTTACTTCACAGTTACAGGAATAAACTTTTCTACTTTATATTATTATACTGATCAAAATAGTGCTTCAAACACATATGACTTGCAAAAAAAGGCATTTATGGTGATTCAGAGGGATCTTTCCTTCCCCCAAAATGCAATACATTACTTGAAAGAAACATATCAGCAACATTCAATCTTTTAAAATTAAGACAAATTAAACTGGAACCTTGCCTCACACAAAAAAGCAGCACCTTCAGAAGTAAGTTTTCTTGGCTACTGATAACCGTGTGTTGTTCGCATACAGTACAAATTCATGGAAAATGAGGCTTTTTGTCCCTGATACTAAAAAAAAAAAAAAAAATCATTATCCAACAGTGAAAAACAAAGCTGAAATTATGTGGTCATGGTGTGGCAACTGGCATATGGATGTAGAACAGTCCATGCACACAAGAAAAAGCTTTACAAGTTGCACAAAATTATAATAATTTTTTTAGAAAATAAGTTTTATTTGGCTCCTTTTGTACACTTTTTCTTAAAAAAAATGCACATTCATACAGCTTGCCTTTCCCAGTGCATGTCTGGATTTGCTCAGATAGAGCATTAATATCAAGGCAAAAGGTGCCTTCACAATAATTTCAGACACATTGTATTCTGGCTGTAAAGCATCCAAAGTTACTAATTTTCTGATTATAACTTGGAAATCAACGTTTTGGGTGTTTCTTCTCTGATTCACATACATAATTGTCCCACACAGGGAAGAGGAGACAAACCTGCAACAAAGAACTTGTCAAGTCAATGGCAAATACTCATTTCAGGTAGAGCTAAAGGGAGGTTCTCTACTTCATACTGAGATGGAATATAAAAGAACTACTCAGCTATGTAACTTCCTCTTTTTCCAAAGCTCTACATCAAAAATGATAAAACATTGCTTGAAAACTACAGATCAGCCACTGGTAGTGAGTTTGTTTGCAGAGAAAGCACTCTGTCCCTAGTTGTTTCTCATAGCCAGGTCTCTTTGCTGCTGATGGTGACTACAGAACTTGTTTCTTGCTGTTTCTTCTTAAAACACTTCATGAAGAGGAGTAAATTCAGCTCGAACTTTCACACAGCACAAGAGGTACTAACCCATCAAGTAGCCCCTACAGAAAAAAAAGTTAATTTAGAGAAAAAGTTAGCAAACATAGGCAGCACTCCTCAAAAATCAAGAGACATACAATCTTAAACCCAAACTTGAGACTGCAAAAGCCTCTGCTGATCAAGGCTGTCTTAACTACATCCTCTTTCCTCATCTGATTTTCTTCAATGAACACTGAAGGAAAATGGATTAGCCCATTCTCAATCCAGCTTTGGTAATTGTTAGGAATTTTTGAAGCCCACATTACGCCCTATTAAGTGTTCTTTATTTGTACCCTTTACACAGACTACAAATGTTAAGATATTCAGTATAATACCTGATCTTTTCTGGCACTCAACACAAATCTGTTCTCTCCCTTTCATTCCTCTTTTTACATGAATTTCAGAACGAGAACTGTTAAGACACACATGTACTCAATGAAGCAAAAAGAATATATGGCATCAATGAAGCAAGAAAATATAGGGCAGGTCCCTATCCAGACCTGCTGCCAGGGAACCCATCACTACTGTTATTGTTATGAAACAGGTTTTTTTAAGTACGCTGCAGAGGCCAAAAAAAAGTTTTTAAGAATAGAAGAATGACTGTAACTATTCATTCAACAGTTCATGGAACTACTTCAAAAACTAGCTACCAGTAATTCTCAACATCAGGTTTCAGCTATTCTAAATTACATCAATGGATTGAAAAATACAGAGGGGGGAAAATTAGAAAACCTGCATTTGGATTTTGCATAACTTGAAAGCTACAGATCTCTTTTTCCTTTGCCCTTCTTCAAGTACTTAAACAGTTCCATTTTCCTCAAAGCCCTGCTTTATAACTACTTACCTGACTGGGACATACAATGAATTTTACGGTACACTGAGCATGTCAGACTCATTAATCATATTTTCTGACATACCAGGAACTGTCACCCTTTTCTAACTACAGCACCATCTTACAGTAGCTGGCTCCCAAAGCATCTCACCTCATTCAAGGTAGCTTGTTCCAAAAAGTGCATTGAAAAAAGCAACTTATACTCAAGCTGAAGATCACCACATTTTCTGTTACTCTTAAATTTAACACGGCACACATAAGCCACAAAAGAGAATAAAGGCTGAAAGGTAATTAAATCACTTACGGTAATTTCATCCTCATGAAAACTCTGGCCATGAAGAAGCTCAAAAGCACACTAACAAATCCAATAAAGAGCAAAAGAAACCTATTCAGCTTGGGGATATTTGGTGCATTGGATCGATCCAGAATTATGAATCCTAGGCCACCCATTGTGAAGAGGAAACTGGATGCAAGGCCTTCCATAATATACTGTCCATTTACTCTAAAGGAGAAAAAAAAAAGGGTGAAGTGAGAAGAGTCGGAAGACGATTAAAGAAATTATTTACATTTCAAACCCCATCTACTCAACATGATTTAACTGTATAAACACACAGGATGATTAATTTTGATAGCTGACTTTCTAACTGAAAGTAAGTAGGAAACTGATATTATACAATTACATCAAGACTTTAAAACACAATTTGTCTCCAGAACTGAGAGTCTGCAAGGTGCCCAGTCCAGCACGAGAGGATTTATACATATTTGTGCACACTAACAGAGATCACCCAGGCTCATCTGTTTGCAGAAACACCTAGTCCAAGGAGTCCCTGCTTACACAGATGGGCCCAAGGCATGGCACCACAACCTCCTTATTTCCATCCCGATATTTAAGCAGGACTGCCTGAATCCTCTCAGGACAACTCCCACTCAAAGCACTATGGCAGTGCATGAAGCATATCCTCTGGTTCCAGCACACATCCTGCAGGATGTTTCACTGCCTGCTCGCTGAGCCTGCACTCAATCCAGATCCACTGCAGGGACCCAGCCTGAGGATGCCCCATGGGGCTCTCTGTCAGCCCAGAGAGCTGGACTTCCTTCTTACAAATGGAAAGGGACAGGGAGAGAGGAAGACAAGATGCAGAATGAATATTGCACCTGGCTCACGAGTCTCCTGCTTCCCACAGTCACTGAGCCATTTTCCTATCCTCCTAATTAGCAAGCTCATAAAACTGGCATTGATGAAACTACAGTGGATGCCCATACAGAAATAAAGATTATCCTTACTGTCTCATATCCTGGAAACAAACAAGTTTGTCTTCTTTCATCTTGTTTACACTGACAAATGACAGTGCTAGCAACTGCCTGAAGTAACTTGATTCATCTATATTGCAACAATCCAATCTGTCTGAAACACATATCTAGTCCAAGTCAAAATCTGTCACATCAACCATGTCACAGACCTCACAAATTCAACCAACTTTTTTGGCGTTTAACAAAAATCGTTATTTGTTTCCACACACATAAGCTCCACGCCAGTTACAGATGTAGATTTAACTCTCTTCAGACCAGTTTGTTACTAGGAGCCTCCAGCTCATTTTCAGTAATAGAAAGCAAGGCCTCTAAGAAGACCCTGTTGTTACATTTGTAACTATGTTCCCCACCCTCAGACACCAGAGTCCCAAGTACTCTAGAGTTTAAAAGGTCAGAACCCAAAGTTTCCCAAACATTACCTATGCTGCAATGAAAGATGATCAAATGTATCTGCATCCACTATAAAACTCAATTTGAATAGCAAGAAACAGAAGTATTGCCAGCCCCAAACAATTTCTTTTTACCAGGTTTCTCATTTTTAAAAGTTTTAGGGCTGAGTTTTTCAATTTCCACTGGTTCCAATGCTGGTTTGGTGGTGGCTTTTTTTAGTATTTGCCAACCAAAACCTGATATAAAACAAATCCTGCCTTGTAGAGAAAGCTACCAAAAAAAAATAAAAAAAAAGAAGCAGATGCAAAGCTCTGCAAGACGAGGTTTATTCCCTTGAGCTTAGCCATTTACAAGACATCGCTAATGGGGACAGGGCCCTGCTCGTACCTGTACGCCAAGAAAGCCACCGGCCTCTGATGCCCGTGTTCGTCTGTCATCGACCCCACGCTGGGAGGTTCCACGATCACGTCATAGATAATCCCTACGGGGAGGAAAGCAAGCACCGACTTTGACTCGCAGCAGCGAGAACTGCCCTGACACCGCGGGGACGCTCGGGGCTGGCCGAGGTTCGTGTTCTACGGGCGGTGCGGACCCGGACACGGGGTCAGCAGCGGCTCTGCCACCCGGGGCAGGGACGGAGGGA
>NW_008238448.1:2804811-2811190 GCF_000691975.1 Corvus brachyrhynchos | reverse complement strand
GCACCGCTGCTCCCTCCCGGCGCTGCCCGCTCCGTCCCGCCGCGGCCGCGCTCCGCCACCGACACGAAGGCGGGAACGGAAATGGACTCCCGCGTCCTGACAGGGAGCGATCGATCACTTTTAAAAAAGACAAAATAAACAAAAGCACTAGAAATTACGATCAGACGTAAATGACAGATTCAAAAAGAGACTCTTTTTTTCTGCATAAAAACATCGGAAACACCGCACGTCCACCGTCGGTGGGGGGGCGTTCTCTCAATTTTACCCACCTGCCAGGACCCAGAAGCTCTGACGTGTCGCCGCTGGGTAACGGCGCCGGGGCGTGGGCGTGGCCAGGCGCGCGCGGGCCCCGCCCCGGGCTGGGCAGCCACGTGGCCGCCCCGGCGGTAGCGGTGCCGCGCACACGCGTAGGCCCCGGGAGCCACCGGCGCTCCCGACAGCCCACCCGCGGAACGCTGCTCGCAGCAGGGCCAGCGGCGGCGCCCGGGGCACCCTTTGGGCACTCCTGTGCTGATGCAGTTTTCTGACGGGCGAAGGAAAAGCCACGTCCCGCGTGTGATTTTGCGCAGTCAGCCTGGGGGGATGCAGACCCGGCGAGCAGACGAAGGTCCGTAGTAGGCCTCACCCCAGTCCCTGTGTTTGCAGGGGAGCGTGGGGCTGGGATGCCCTTTGCCCGCATCATGGGATGTGGTGCCCATCCTCACCCATAGCCAGAGGAGACCACCCCGACAGCTGCACACAGACCAGGGAGGAAAAGGCACAGCACACCAGTAGCTTCTGAGAGCAAGCAGGGTACCGTGTGTAACACCCTGTCTCACACGGTCCTGTAAGTGTGCAAACACCTCATCGGCCTAGCCCAGCCAGGCCCCACCTGCCTCTGTCCTCAGATCGCTTTGGAGAGAAGCACCCAGTCAGCACCCAGTCAGAAAATCTCCCCCTTTTCAGTGGAAGCTCGCCTAGTTCCTCTTGCTTCAAAGAAAGGGGCAGGGAAGAGCTCTTCACTCCGGCTTACAGGAGCTTATTTGAAAGCACTCGTGCCAGCTGAACTCGCCCACCTTGCCAAGTTGCCCAGCCTACTTCCCACTACACAGCCCTGCCCCAAATGACTGCCCCCATTCCTACACGGCAGCCATCTGCTCAAACTGTCTTAAAATAATTAAGGGCCTTATTACCACTTCACTGATGCTTTGCCCAATGACTGCTTTTATTTCTGCCTACAGTGGCAATACCACTTCTCCAAAATCAGTTATGTTGACTTCTGGTGCAATCATGTCATTTATAGCTAGCTTTCAGTCTTAGCCTTCCTGTTTGGAAGTATCTCCCTCTCAGTGCCTGTCAGCAGATGTTTATGAAATTTATCCTCATTATTCCAAAATTACTCTCCCTCCATCTTGACTCCTTTCCAGAAGTCTGAAGGAAAACTCTAGTCTCATAGCATTTAATGCAAAACAGGAGCACTTTTGGGGCAGGTTACACACACCTGCCCTGGTTGCTGCTTCTTTATTTTTTTCCAGCATGCCAAAATACTAGTTTGTACTAGGACAGTAAGACAAGAAGAATTTTAACCTTGTAAACTAACTATAGTAACAGCACCTAAAAATGCCAGGTTAGTCTCAAAAGCTCCTTTAATGACCTACAACCTTTGCACCTGAGCTGAGGAGAAATGCTTCACATCAAGATACAACATTTATCCATTTTGAAAATATTGATAAAATTGTTTTAACTACTTGGGGCACTGTGAAGAAAACCTTGGGGAGGTACAGGTTCTTTCACCATGCACAGCTTTTAAGTCACTTATCCTGGACCAGAGCCACCTCCTGTTGTCACACCCAGGAGGCAGCTGTGAGTCGCCAGGCACCTCACCCAAAGCACCAGCGAGGGTTTTTCAACTCAACCTTTGCCCTCTGTCCCTTGGCTGACTGTACAGCCTGACAGACCTAGGCAGGGTTAAAACACAGCATGCACACAGGAGCGACCTGCACATGTCTGAGCCGCAGCCTGAGCAGACTCCACAGGTGACCTTAGAAACCCCTTCAAGTGGCACTCTCACAGCTGCCAGGAAGTCTGTGTGCTCAGAAATGATTTATCCTGCTTCCTTACTCTCATGGTGGAGCTCACTACTTTTTGAAATAAGTTATTGGTTAAAAACAGGTTAAAATAGATGCTTGTGAGATAGCAAAAGCAGTTCAATACTCAGAGTGGGGGCTGAGGAATACCACTGCACACACAGGTAAAGCAAGAAGTATCCCGACTGTTGTAACACTCCTGGACAGCATTAGAGTGGGGGCTGAGGAATACCACTGCACACACAGGGAAAGCAAGAAGTATCCTGACTGTTTTAACACTCCTGGACAGCATTAGAGACAAATTAACAGTTCTCTACAGAACAAAATGAAGCAAAGCCATTTTCACTTTTTACACTACAATTACATCCTTAATGATAAACTAACTTTGGGTTGAATTTCACTACTAGAGGCCCAAATTGGTACTCTAAAACCTAACCAGGAAGCCTTTAAAGGTCTGTTCTAGCTGTGTCCTGGAGCTCTGTTGGTATTGTACCTGTAACTGCTGACCCAGGGAGGCCTAACACAATACAGCAGCTGCAGCTCTCTTCCAGGAGATCCTGGAAGATGTAGCAGCATGCAACTGTCCGGCGGATACAGCACTGGCTTTGAGAAGTTAAAGACTACTTTCTCTACCCTCAATTGAGCAATACCACATACAACAATAAAAAAAAAATCTACCTTAGGCCTATACTAGCTCTCCTCTTCATCTGACAACCTCTCTTCTAGTCTTCAGTCACTTTTGTTTGCTCTTTGTCAAAGTCCTAACTTTCTTCCGAGTCCTCCAATGACTTCATAAACAGCTGTTGAAAGAAAACCTGCATTGCTGGAAGTTATTCCAATCCCTCTACATGACTGAGCCTGAGTTGCGAGTCCTGTTTAACCAGACTTCCTTCCACTTGCTTCATTTCCCTGTCAGCAGGCAGAACAGAGCATCCCGACTTACAGGTTTTAATGCACCAAAGCCCAGCTCTGCACATGGAATGACAGGACACAGAAGTGGAGATTTCATTTATTGGGCTGAAACTACAAATAGGTTCACTTTGACTTCTGGCTCTGTGCTTGTGCCTTCAACACTTTCACAACGATCTTCTGCTCTTCAATAAGAAAAGCTCGTTTGATCCTGGAAAAGAAAAACTACTTTAGCATATGTGTCTATCTACTAAAGTAAAACCACAAAAAATAAGACAATTACAACTGATTTTGCCATCTCCAACACTCATTGCACAGGTGGTGTTAGTTCCACAGTTACATAAAAAGGGAACCCACTGCTGTTCTTGCCAGCAGCAGAAGACAGGGACAGTGGCACTGTACGAACGTAGCAATTGGGGGATGGCAGCCTAGGGTGCCTGTGGATTACAGGTAAGTGGCTTGGAGGCAAGCAAGGTAATACTTGATGGCTGAACGTGGGAAAATTTACCATCTTCACAAACTTCAAAGACAAAAAGCAGAACTCCTAACTGGCGAATTAATTTCATTCTGGTAAAGTCAGAATTGGTGTGACCAGTCGTGGTCAGCTCTCTTCCTTGCAACTAAAGGAAATTCTACGTGCACCCAGTTATTAAAAACAGGAACACTTTCCCTGTCAGGATTAAAGCTCCTTGGCTATCAACAGGGAAAAAGCCTAGCAGGACAAGTCATGCCAAAATACAGCTATTTCTGGAAGACATGCAGAGCCACCACGTAGATGGGACAGATCTATTTATCAGCACTCACATATCAACAGCCTATTTGATAGTTTTGAGTTAAGAGCGCAATTATATCATACACACTCTTCTATCTTTAAACATTAAAATGCTTTCTACACGTATCTGGCACGTATGGCTACTCCTACAGTACACAAAACCTATCAAAGATGCCTAAGCAGGTGCAGGAGAAAACCTGACCGTTACAGGGAAGGAGGTGGCTGTGATTTCTGGTTTAGGCACAGTAAGAATAAAACATACTCATGCACTAAAAACTACCTATCAAGCTCATGAAGGTTTTGGGAAAACACTCAGAAAAAAAGTGGCTTTCAACAGAGAAAAGTTATGCTGTGTCTCTGCAGCTGTAACAGCTCATCTTCAGTGGTGCCTAATGTAATTTATCTTAAAACTTAGACATGCCAAAAAGAAAACAAATGCTGGCAGTACTGATGAAAAAAACTTGCAGTAGACTGCTGCCCCCAGAGACCTGCTCTGATTACCATTCACAGAGATGACACACTCATGGTCGTGTTTTTCCTCAGACTTGCCAAGGAAGCACAGAATATGCAGTTGCTACACAATAAAACCGAATTCAGAGAGGCCCAGCAAAGGCCATTTTAAAGCTTAACCACATAAAGCTGCTTGACATACAAGCAAGTAGTATCTCTGAATCCCAAAACATTTCAAAGAAGTGAAAAATTCAATTAAACTTGCAGGAGGCAGAACAGGACAACAGAACAGGAAAATCTTTACTATGGGGGCTCAATACAAAAGATAAAAATCCAGCACAAGCAGACTGTTCAGCATCCATGCAACAGTGCAGTAAGAAATCCCAAAGAACATTAAGTGTCCACAAAGGAGCTCCACATGCAGAAACTCCCTCAAATCCAAGGGACAGACTAGCACCCATCACTGCTTGACGTGCCCCACGCTCACACTCTCCATTTCCCTATTTTCCCTACACCAGTGTCAGAGCAGAACCTTCAAAGTTTGGGGCCATGTTATGTGAATGAAGAGATGTAAGAACCTCGTAGGAAGCAACCGCAGGTATAAAGCTGGCTTTCTGTACATTACCTGTCACGGACACACTTGGCACACATGGAACCACCATAGGCTCTGCTAACGTGCTTCTTTGTTTTTGACAGCCTCATCAGAACTTTGGGGCGCACAGCACGGACCTACAAACAACAAAAAAAAGAAAAAGAAGTGTGTCATAAGACAGCAGTTTTGTGTATCTGCCATTTAAAGAAAAAAAAAAAAAGCAGCAACACCAGAAATTTACTGTTCAAGATGCTAAGAAGTGACTGAGGCTGCAGCTCATTGTATGTACCATCTTCAGCATTCCTCAGCTGATCTTTTCATTCTACCCCAGTGGTTCATCAACAGGTTCATAAAAAAATTGGCTAGAAAAAAGACTGTTTTTTCAAAGACAGGAACTGGCTAAAGATCAACATTTTGCAAGCATTCCCATAACTGTTAGAAGCAATGGTGTTACTTCAAGAAAACATTCCAAAGAAAAACAGTTAAAAACATTAATTCCTTTTTCTAAAACTGAAACTTTTCTAAACTTGGCTTACCCTTTTTTCAGCAGGTCTAATAGGCCCAATTTACATTTTTAGATCTGCTACAGAATCACCTTGTCTAGCTTTAAAAATTTTAGTTAGATTTTCTAAAACAAGAGGATTCATATTTAACAATAATGCAAAATCAGGAGCATTAAAAAATGTTTGAGTTTCCAAAGCTTATTTTACCAGTAAGCTTTACAACATTTGATTAAGAGTATCTTAAAGGAAAAAGTTCTTTCAACAAGAACTGGTCAATAAACAGGAACACTATTATTTGGAAAGGCTCTTTGTACTGAAAAAAACACGGCTCCACACAAACACCCTTAGGTGTTTATGATCATACTTACACCACGAAGTCTTCCTGGGCAAATACCACATGCTGACTTGGGTGCCTTTCCCACTTTCTTGGTGTAAAGGTAAACAATCCTGTTCCCGGGTGTTCGGGACCTAGGTACAGCAGAAAAATAAGCAGTTAACGTTATCAATCAAAACTGAAACACCACCTTTTTACTACAGAAATTTTCTTACAAACTGTCTTACTTACAGTCTGGTCTTGTTGGAAGCTGTGTTGTAGGACAACCTACGGCGGTATGTCAGGCGCTGCACCATTTTTCACACCTGAGTAAGTCAAAAACAAAGCGGCACTAGTTAAGAGCTCCATATCCACACGGAAGTTCAGGTTGTCACAGGACCACCTGTACTGAACCACTGTACCAGATGTGAATCAGCAGCTGTCGATTCGATATTAGTAAAATTAAAGCCCTTCCTGACCAGTGACAGCCAACACCACTATATTACAGAACAACAAAACGCGTGACAGCGGGCACGATGCGATCTGCAAAAAAGATTCACCCGAACTAACTTGAACGCTGTTTAACCATCCTGGTCTTGCCTGGATTATGTCATGCGCTCCTAGGAAACTGCTTAAAGCTTTAGCAGCTACGTATTTTATAGAAACATAAGCGTCATCTGCAGCCCCGGGAGACGCGGGCCCTGCTCGGGAGCCCCACCTCGGAGGCCTAGGGAGGCCCGGCCTCTCTGCCGGGCAGCTCTGCCCCCCGCTCCA
>NW_008238448.1:2803123-2804686 GCF_000691975.1 Corvus brachyrhynchos | reverse complement strand
GGGCTACGGAACAGAGGGGCGCGGGTGGCGCCATGTTGTACGGGCCGGCCGGGGCGGGGCGGGGCGGGGCGCGGCGCGGCGCCGCTCGGCGGCGGGACCGGGAGCACTAGCGATGAGCGCGGTGGGGGCCCGATTTTATTTATTGTGTGTTTTACCGAAAAACTGTTTTTTCTGAACTATCGGCTTCTGTCCTCAGAAAGAAGGGTTTGTGCATCATTATGGTAATTACATATCTGTGAGCCCAGAAGCCATTCCCCATCCTTCTGTTCGAAGCTCTGAATTACAAGTCACCCATACGTGGTTTTCCACGGCAAACTGGCACGTGACACACCTGGAAACTGCATGTCTTACTCTAAACTTCTACGGGGAAAAGGCTGTTCCCCCAGAACTCCTTGAAAGCCTTGCCTGGAGCACTGCAGGGCTGTCCTTGCCGTGCCCCATTCCCCTCGAGATGCCCTTGCTCCTGCCCAGCACTGGTCTTCCCGGGCACTGGACCAGGCAGACGGAGTGATCCCAAAACTGGGCCCTGTGGAGAGCAACACAATACCCACGTTTGCCTGACACCTCCTTGCTGTGCCAGCAGCTGCGCTGGTGGTCTTGGATGGAAAATCCTGGTGCCCGTTTCCCATGACATGTACTCACTGTGTCATGTGCTCCGGGGCAGGTGCTCACGCAGGAGCATGAAGTTGTAAACTTTTCTCTGCTGGTCAGGTCCACCTGACTCAAACTCCCATTCCCAAGGCACAGGTACCCAGGAAAAGCATAGGGGAAACAGGACACAGTAAGTGGGACTCTCCTTTAGTACATCTGCCTGTGTTCATCTGTCAGCATCATTCAGGTTTCCTGAGCTGGGTTCACGTTTTCTGACTTATGAAATTATCTCAGTCGGTGAGAGCATGGTGCTAGTAACACCATGGCTGTGAGTTCAGTCCCTGTACGGGCCATTCTCTTAAGAGTTGGACTCAATGATCTTTGTGGGTTCCTTTCAGCTCAGAATATTCTGTGAAATTTATTTAATAGCCTGTGGTAGAGCCCTGAGAAAAGAAAATAAAGGAAATAGCAAGAGCTAAGGGAGTATAGGATGGCTTGTCAGTAGCCACAAACAGCATTCCAGTGGTGCCATTTTAATAATTATTAAAATCCAAATGCACAAAAGGTATCCCTGGCAGCCCCTCATGTTTTCATTAAGCACTGTGTTGATAGGAAGGAAAGGAGAAATAGTCCCTGGGCTACACTTCTCCCAGATGTTTGTTTCAGCTCCTATCCCACATACCCAGGTCCCTGCCAAGCTGAGGAGCATGTTGACAAGCAGAGCTGCCTCTGTGCTCTGAAATCAGCATTTGGCCTCTGCTATCCATTTGTGACCTCCCTAATGGGTCTGGATCCCACCCCACCACCTGGCACTGACACATGAAAGACCAAGACATTTTAAAGCACACGTTTCCCTCACTTCTGCTCCCCAGCCTCTGGTGGCAGTGGTGGTGTTCCCATTGCCACACCAAGTCCATCCCCTCCTTCTCACGGCGCGTGTGAATGCCTTGCGGCTGGGGCTCCAAACCCTCG
>NW_008238448.1:2767400-2803031 GCF_000691975.1 Corvus brachyrhynchos | reverse complement strand
CCCCCAGCCATAATCGCTGCTGACCCACATGGTCAAAATCTTCATATA
Organism: Corvus brachyrhynchos; assembly: GCF_000691975.1. NCBI lineage: Eukaryota > Metazoa > Chordata > Aves > Passeriformes > Corvidae > Corvus > Corvus brachyrhynchos. Next base: position 2,802,983 of record NW_008238448.1, on the reverse strand, counting down.
GCATCAGTGGGAAGCCACCATCTGCAAGGAGGACAGGGTTAGGCCCACCACCTGTGAGCCCCAAAATGCTCTTTTGTTCCACTGACCTGAGCACTGCTCCACAATGTTACTCAGGGACCCACGCATTAAACACATAGGGTGCTGCTGCTGCCATCGTTAGCAGCTTCAGCTCTGCTTTTAGAGAGTAGCGGGTGCTCAGAAAGCTTTGATGTGTGCTCCTGGCCTTATTTACGGGTGTGTAACTCACAGTTGGTTGTACTGCAACCTCCCTGTTTTCAATCTATAATTATTATTTTGGTTAATTATTGACTCTTTTTAAGTGCAAATTATGGACAGCAGATTTTTTTTAATTCATGAAAGAAGAGAAAATATGTATGAACTAGATTTTAGGGTATATTTAAAATAGGAGCGTATTTTAGAAGACAAGTAAGTTTCAGAGCAATTAGAGTATTTAACATGAACTTTCTAGGCCCAGAACCCTGAGGGGAATAAGAAAGCCAATTAAATTAGATTAAATAATCATGCCTAAATATAAAAGTGTAACAGAATCCAATTGTTAAAAAACAACACTATTAAATTATGATAGAATAGTTTAGATGTTGTCAGTGCAACAGGTAACTATTTTATTGCTGAACAATAGTATTGATACATTTTTGAACTTACCCTATTTAGGCTCTAAACTCAACTGGTGTAGGTTTTAGAACCTGTCAATTAAATTCCAGCCATTCGCTTCTGCCAGTGCACTGGCCTAGTTTTTAAGCATTTCCAGTTCATTTTTTAAGAGGAACAGGGCTATCAGGCAAACGGCTCACCAGAGTATCTAGAAATGTTAGCTTAATGACAACTGGTTTAATGCTATCTAATGTGGGGATAAGATTTGAAGCAGCAGCTCACTAAGCCCATTTTGTACAGATTAGTCAAGTGATTCATGTTCTCTGCTACTCCTACCTCTTCACAGGACCAAAAAACATCTCTTTTGGGAGCAGTCATTTTCCACATCCAACATGCCTCATTAACTCTTTCTGCATTTTCTTCTTTCCTTGAATTCAACAAAGGGGATGGGTTATCAAACGCACAGCCCAACAGTGCTGTGCGTAAAGTAACAGTGGCATGCTTTAAATTTTTCCCTTCTAGGATGTCAGTGGAAGCATAGTATCTGAGGTTGTGGACCTTTTTCCTAGAGAAAACTGGAGGCTGGCTTCAGGGTGTACTTGCTTATTGGCGGTACAAAACTGTAAACCTCTTTTCCACCAGATCCAATTAGAAAGATAATAGTCTCTGATGGCAGTTTAGTAATGGAGTGTATTTTGCACCAGCCAGCAGGTTGTCACCATATTCTGTTTATTGCACCAGAAGAACTCTTTGTGCACAGTTTAAGACCAATTCTTAGTATGATGACCATCCTTTCTTTCTTTTCCACATAGTCCTCTCTTTCTCTCTCTTTTTACTGCAAGCCCCTACCTATGTACACGACCATTTGCTTGGTCACACAGAAAGTTCCAGCAGGGTAAGAGCAAGAGTTCCCAAAGGCATAATGCTTGATAAGCCTGGCTGGATCCCCTTATATTTTCCTCACACTTCTGTACCACTTTCAGAATCTACCAGGCCCCAGGAGGATTCTACTACCACATTAACTTCTCTTCATGAATCCTTCTAGGGCTTTTCCCCACCATAAGCTTCAATTAAAAAATGAGAGATGTTTTCACTCATACTCACTTGCTGTTGTACCAGTCTAGACTGGCAAATTCTAAGAGGCGTGGGAAGGAAAGCAAGCCTGTGGGCAAGCACATACTGGGTACTGCAGAGAGGAAAAGATGTGATGGCTGAGCAGTATGCTGCTCCTGTTAAGTCACAGGCATGATACCATTTCTGTGAACAGCATATGAATATGTGTTTTAGAAATGTCAGAATCCAGCCTCAGGTGCTTCTTGGATACAACCAGCAGGCTTAGGTCCATAAATGTGGAAAGGAAACAAGAAACCTTGGAGAAGTACTAGCGACTGTTGGAAAGGAGAGAAAGAAGAGGTCCTAGGGTCCACTATCTCTCCAGAACTGATTTTTTTCTTAAAAATCTCATTCCCTTTCCTTGTTAACTATGTGGCATGCGTCACAATCTGATTATACTAATTTCTATCAACATAACCTTCCACAACACAGACCTGTGCAAATTATGTTATGAGAAGCTGTAGTTCATTTCCATTTCAGTAGAGCTTGTTAAACAAGCAAAATTATTTTGTAGCAAAGGGAAAAACAATTTAGTGGAATGCACTCCTAGCATAGGAAGTACATAATATCGTATTTGGGTTGAAACTTTTTCTGTCAAAAATGTCATAACCCTGTAAGAAAGAGAATTAAAATCCCGTTATTTTAATTTACATCTAGCCACCAGATAAGTAAAGTTATCATTGAAATTCTAATTAAATAGGATGATTGACTAAGGTAGGACATCAAAGAAGAGAAGTGAATATGATAAGTCAAAGTCTTATTAATTAGTCCGCGTGGAAGAAATTCCAGGGACGTCAAGCTGAGGCTGCTGCAAGGAGAAAAAAAGCAGACAAGAAAATGTGTGTTTCTTTGAAGTTAGGAACTGAGATAGTGATGGAGGTAATTGTGTCTGACTGGATCCAGTAATGAAGAGCCGTAAATCAGACCTAGGAATCGGAGGAAAGATTCTAGTAACGAATGTGGCTGCCCCCCTGCTGCGAAGAAACAGAATGCAGAGCTGACTAATTGACCCAGTCTATCTCCCAGTAGCTCTCTGTTATTATTTATTAATTTTTAATTTCTGAATTATTTACGTTCTGGGAAATTATTTTTGACAGCCTGTTAGGCGTGCCAAAGTTAATGGAGGATGAAAGGACCGGTACTAGAATTAGCAGGGATGTAGTCACAGGCTACTGAATTTAATGATTTTGGAAGGGAAAATTGATTTCACACAGCGTGTCACTTTATACTACTTTAGGGATACACCAGCTATTTGATTAATTGAGGAATAACCAACTCAAAGTATATTTGAAGTGTAAATGAATCACAGTGCTCAGCTGTTTATTTTTCCCCTTTTCTGATGAGAACACTGAGTTTGCTTAAAGTTGCTGATTAAAACCAATACAGGTAGGCCCCATACTCACACCTGCTTATTTTATCCTGCCTTAAAAAAAAAAAAAAAAAGCTTTCACCATCTGGAGGAGACATGCAATCCTCCATCTCACTTGGGATAGAGTTCATCCTTCCTACACAACGCCTAATTAAACAGGCTTTGTGTGCACTCCCCCTCCCCTGTGGAAAGTGTTTAAGACAGAGCAGGATACTGAGCCCGTGGGCAGCCCATGCAGCTGTGAATTCTGCATGGTGACAGCTCACATTTGCTTTTCATCAGCCCCGGAGCTGAAGTCAGGGTCCCTGGCCTACGACATCCCCTGCATCGGTTCTCCTGGAGCAGCCATGGTAAGTCAGGCTGTGCATATTCCACTCAGAGCAATGGACAAATAAAGGGGCTCTGCACACCTCTTCCAGGCTGTGAGAACTGCATTTCATCCTTGGTGCCTAATGAAGCTAAACTCTGTCTGCTTCTCATGTCTAAGCCTTCTGACCATCCAGGCATCAAGGGCATGGAGGCAATCCTTCCCCAGCAATATGTGCAATGCTGTAGGCATCTCACATCTCCAGGAAGATTCACACTGGAAATGTCTCCAGAGCTGCTTGGGATCATCACCTCACACTGCTCCCTCCTCCAACAGCAGCCACCCAAGGCGAAGGGCATGGCCAAATTTTCCCTGACTTACAGGGAGGATGTGCCCTGTGCCCAGGATCAAAGGGGCAAAGCACCCTCACTGACACAGTTTCCTGTGGCAGACTTGGGTCAATCACTTAATTAAGGGCAGTGTAATCAGCTGTGTGGGCACTGGTGGTGGTGACCTTGATTTTGGGTATCTTTAATGTAAAGTCTGCAGGCAACTCAGTGTTACCTCCCAAACACCTTAACAATCTAGTTCCCCAAACACTAGTCTAGTTTAAGTCCAACTTTCCCAGTGTTAAAATAAGCATAATTGATGTTACTATTTAATAAAATCTCAGGGACTCTGCAAAGATAATTAAATTACAGTTCTTTATCTGCACAAGTTTTGGGAGAGTAGTGAACACCAAATATTAGGAGTAGCTGCCCCTTTCCTCAAGAAATTATTCAAAACCATCTGCCATAAGTTGACATGGATCCCGTGAACAGGTGAGAAAGGTATAGGCTGGATTCTATTTCAAGTTCAATAAACAATAAAACTCCTTTGAATTGACTGAGACCAAACTACTGAGTGAGAGGTTAAGTGTCAAAGGGATCTGGAATTTTGGATATTTTGCTGTTGCTTTGCCCGTTAAAGTAGGAAGGGCTACCTACCACAGCAAATGTTGACCACACAGGGATGAGGGGAGAGATAAAGAATGAAGAAAGGTCAATCATGCATTAGTTACCTTTTAAAAAATTATATTTGTCTTAGTGATTTAAAGATACATTAACAGTACAGGAAGGTTTTGCTTCTTAACTTCTCTAAGGGGTTTATAATTCATATAAACATCTGCCTAATTTTTTTCTGAGCACTTCAGGAGCACTAGGGACATTTCTTTGTGATGTTTTACCAAGTCAAACATGTGAGAGAAGACTGTTTTTCTCAGTTACCTTTTGGATTATACCAATGGCAATTAGCTGTGCAAGGAGGATCAACTACAACAGGCTGCTAAAGGAGGTGTGTGACCTGTGGCCTCTGCTTGGCTCTGGGGATTTGTACTTTATCAATTTTTTCAGCATATGAGACTGGACTGGCTCCTAGAACAAAAGCCTGATGCAAAGGCTGTTTTTTCTGGGTCTCCTGAATCTGTGAGGGATCTTTGGGTTTTGGGGTTTTTTTGTGATTATTGTTAAAACTTTCTAAAGAAGGAACACTGTTTATAGTGTTGATAAAACAACATGAAATACAGTTTTCGAGATTGCACATTTTGTTAGTATCACTGAAAGCACACTCACTGCCATGGAATTCTGAAGAGTTCAATTCACCAGCAGCAGAGCTGACTGCCCCAAACTACACAGAAAATGTGATCTAAATACAATAGCTTAAGGAACAGCAATCATATCTTCAGATATTAGAGAACAATTAGGCAATTTATGCTACTTGAAGATTTACTCTACAGTTTCAAAATGCTCAATGGAGAAACAAATACCTTTTATAGTACATGTGGAAATTAACCCTAAAATATTTACATTCGACACGTGCAACTTACTTTGATGAAGATGATTTAGCGTGCTCTGCTGTTCTATAGTGGAATGAATCCATCATAGAACTGGCTTCTCCCTGTTTCAATATTAAAACAAAAGGGATGTGCTTGCAGTGCAGCACCCTGAGAATTCAGCTCAGAAGTCCAATTAACAACAACTAATTCCCCATACTGCCTATTTACCCCTAAGATTTGGCTAGATATAATAAATCATGCATTTTGCATTTAAGCTTTTAATGCCCAGAGGATAACAAAAATCTATCCTGATCACTTTTTATTTTCATCATATAAAGAGAGAAAAAAGCATCACTCCTTCCCTCTTCAGTTAAGTGTATCCATATCTTAGTGCTAAGTCTATGAATGAGCTGCCTCCTGTCTTCTCCACATGTCTCGTTACCCTACTTCTCCATAAGTGCCTTCATTCTTCAAGAAGACATGAAGGTAAGAATCCCTTTGGATGTGTGTTCTGTGTAGCTAGCTACATGTAAAATTATTCACCTTCAAACGATGATCTACTGCACATTCACTGGACCAAGTGTCCTGCCCTTTATACTGTCACACTGTATTTATTGCATGCAGCATACACTCCCCACACACCAGATTTCACTGCAGGAGCTATCAAGGTACTGCCCAGCTGTGAGCACATTTTAAAATCTAAAATTGTAACATTCTGTAAATGGTAATGACCAGGCTATAACATACTAAAGATTAGGCAAATACTTCCAGTAATTAGAATGATCTTCTGCAACTCAATTTTGCTTACAATGTAAGTCAGATTGAAACAAATTCTCCAAAGGTAAAAGCCCAGCACATTACTACACACTTTACATGCGAAAGGGAGAAAAGCAGAGAGAAAGTGAGTGAGCAAATATGTGCACATGAGGCTTTTGGATGTTCCTTGCTAGGTGCAACCTAAACTGTACATTAATAATTAGAGACACATTAAAATATCTATCTGTCCAGATACATTTTTATCGGTGTTCAACAGGAAACAATTAAGGCCTAGAGGTACCCATATACATCCATATTTGTGAAGTTTTGTAACAAAGAAATAATGCAAATTCATCTTGTTTGAAGGGAAATTGGAAGAAAAGTTAAATGGTTTGAGAAGCAAACAACAGAGCATATTAAATCTGAAAGCATCACGCTGATAGAAGCACAAGATGTGACACTGCTGAAAGAAATGCCTGGATCAATGTTAGGTAGCCATGCCTGCAGAGCAGCAGGTTACTGTACAGAAAGCTGCCTACAAAATATTTTTGCAATACTGTACTTTGCTGTGCATGGCAAAAACCCCAGAAGGTGTTATTTTTTCATGAAGCTGTGATGAGCTTGGCTTATGCTTGGCATCAGACTGGCTGCTCCTTACGGGGGTTTCCAAGTTGCATATTTGCAGATTCAAGGCCAACCTTTCAGAGGGGCTCACAGCCAGCTTTCCAAGCACTCGGCTGCCAAACTGCAAACCTGGCTTCTCACAGGTCCAGGAATCAGAATGACTGAACGGGAACCAATCTCCTATGAACATCCCAGACTAAATGGCTGGTTCCTCTCTCAGCAGATATGCCTGTGATAGAAGCTGGGACAGCTGAATGCAGTATTTCTGACATAGTCAGATGTGAATTTTAGTACCTGTCTTTACAGAGATGGCAGGTGCAAAGAAGGGCTTGCTCCAAACTTCTGAAGGAAAGTGTTGGCTTCATCTTATTGCTGAGCAGATTTTCTGATTGCTCTGCGCCCTCCTCCCTGTGAGCAGCAAAAAGAGCAAAAGTCTGACAGACTGATCCCAAATAGGGCTCTGTGGAGAGCAACACAACACCGTGTAACACCCCACGGTCAAACTTCCCGCTTGCTGGGAAGCAGAGAACGGCAGCACTAATGATTCTTTTCCTTCTAAAGCTGCTAGATTTTAAGTGCTTTGAGGAGATTGAAGACAAGCTTTAAATTTTGATTAAAGGGACACTGCCAACTTACATTAAGCTTAGAATTTAGGGTTTGTAACAGGCAGGCAAAGGTAGATGAGACCTTGCATCTTGGGTGTAGATATTTCTTTGCAGCAGGATGAAGATCTTATCTGCTGAGAACAGAAGGCATCAAAATTAACTTGAATAGAAAACTAACAAGGTCCACTTTAGTTTTGCTGCTGAAGGAGAAAGAATGCAGGTGGGGAGATACCATGTAGCTTCCCAAATGTAACAGCCCACCAGTTAAGTTTTGCGTGTGAAAAGCTTGCTTGTTTGTTGCTTGATGTGGTTTTCACAGTGATAAGAAGCCACACTAAAGTCGTGTTTGAAAGAATTGACAAAGGAGTAGAGTGACAAGAGGGGTTAGTACAGGCGAGCTGGCACATGGACTAAATGTCTTTCATCTGCTTCTCCTTTATAGTGAATACATAGAGATGGTGAAGCGTTAAATGTGTGGTCCACTGCAGCTGATGAGAGAGTAGTTAATTACTTTCAACAATCAGAGATATTTTCTGCAAATCATTTTGCTATAAGGAGACCTAAATCTGAACCAAATTTTTCAAGGGAAGAGCCTAAAAGACAGCAACTCACTGTAACATTAATATACCCTAGCATTATAGAAGGAACATTACCCAGAAATGCTCATTCTCAGAGAAACTATGGAAATGTGAATCCAGATCTTCATCTGATAAAAACCAGCTCCCTGAACAGAGATATGTTGATTTACAATAGCCACAGGTCTGACCCCACATCCCAATGCAGCCACAGAAATACTCTGCAGTAAAGATATAGCTCATTTTGGCCTTGTCTCAACCAAAAGCTGGAGTTTTGCTGCAGAGTGCTCTGCTATCTTTGCAATATTCATTTGAACAAGACTTTCAAAGGAACAGGCCAAATAAATCAAAGTGAAAGGCAGCAATGACCCTGGCTCTCTTTTAGTTCTTCAGTGAGTACAAAAAACTGAAGCAGACCTCAGATAATAAGCCTTGTGGCTTCAAATACTTGTTGAGTGCAATGACACTACCCCCTCCAAGGGTCCATGCAGCAGATGAGAGGTGCTTCCCAAAGCTGTAGCATTAAATATATAGGATATGTAACAGGAAGGATGAAATAAGGCCATGCTGCTGCTCTGGAGATGGTAGAGTGCAGAAGAGTGCTGGGACACAAATTGAAAACTACTTGTTAAACAAGGTTAATTTGTTCTCCTTCCAAAGTATAAAATGGCTTCAAACACTTCTAAACTAGGTCATTTGACTGCTCAAGAAATACATGGTGCTAGTCAGCTGTCTTTAGCAACAAGTTTATTGGAGAGTTTGATTGCATCCCAAAAGCATGCTAGATATTTCTGACCATATCAAAGAAAACTCAACTATGTTATCAAGGCACACTAATGAGGTGGTTTGTTTAATTGAAATACTTTAAGTTTCCATGTAGTACAGCATGAAAAAATCATTATTTTCATTAGATGAGCTACTCGTTAGCTGAAAATCTAAGTTACAAAATATCACAGTGTGAGATAATAAATACATTGTAAAATGCATCAAACCCAGGTTATTAAAAGGAAGTTCTGTTTAAAATATAGAGCCATGTAACTTGGGCATGCTTCCTTGTACTAGGAATCAGGTTAGGTTCTTTGAAAAATATAGCCAAACCCAAAGGACCTCACTACGCTTTCACTGAAATCACTGTCAAAACTCTGACCCATTTTAGCCTGGATAAATTACTTCATTATTCTGTGTCACAATTCTGTAGTAACAGGGTTTGTGTGCAGCAGTTGGAAATTCTGAGGGTCATTGAAAGACCCCCATTTTGGCCTTGAATTCATCACTGCTCTGTTTGTTGCAATCATTAACAGCAAGTCAGGAAGCACTTTATAGCTTTCATTTTTAGGGGCAAATGCTTACCTAAAAATGTTAAGACATGGAGGATTTGTGAACTTTATGCAAAAACATACATCTCCATCACATGTGTCTGCTGAGCAGGAGTTTAAGAACTGTACTGATCTCCTCAAGAGGGTGCAGTTTGAATCCATGATGAGAGGGGGTGTAAAGGGAAAAAAATGGCTGGAAGGGTTCTCTGGAGCCTGTCTAGTCCAACCTCTCTGCTCAAAGCAGGGTAGCTGGAGCAGTTTGCACAAAACTGCATTGAGTTGGGTTTGGAATACCTCCAGAGATGGTGACTCCACAATCTCTATGAGCAACCTGTTCCTATGATTGACCACTTCCATAGTAAATACGTTTTATTTAAAGTATAAATTGGATTTACCGTATTTCAATACCTCTTGTATTTCGCATATTTTGTTCTTTATTCTCCCTCACTCAGTATTTCTACAGATTGGTAAGATTCCCCTTGAGCCTTCTCTTCTTGAGGCTTAATGAGCTCAGGGTCCTACTGAGAGTTCTTCCTCATCACTTGCATTTAAACATTGACTTGAGATGAGGGCGAAATTATATTTTGGTTATCAATTCACAGGTGGGCTTGGTCCATATGAAAAAAAGAGTGAACTAAGACTCTGTTTCAGCTGTTGTTTTACGTATTTCTACAATGGGGCCAAGTTTTATCCTTTGTCCCTGTACACCCCATGCCACACGTCTTTTATGTGTCTTAGACTAATGAGGGCATGTTGTCCTCAATTCTCATAGCAATGGCTCCTCCCTAACTTATTGGTACACACATGCCAAGGGATCTTCTCTCTTATCTCACTCGTGCTATTCCTCTCTCTCCTCCCCTGCTGAGGGATTAGTCCAGCAGCCCTGTGAAAGTGTCCTTACAGCATTACTCTGTCACTAATCCAGCCAGCACAGGTCACCAGGGCTGTGCAGAGACAGACACAAGATTTAGAAGCCACATCTTAATTCCCGAGGAGTCCTGGGCATGCATTCAGGTTCCCTCCACATGTTGGCAGCCAGGGATATTGACACATCTTCACAGCCATTGCTGTCCCTGTCAGCTAGAGTCAAGTCAGTGACGCTGAATGGTGCCACCAAGAGCACGTGGACATGGAGGAGATACAGCAGGAGTGCTGAAAGATCCCCTTAGCCAGCGAGCCAGCCAGAGGTTCAAGAGAGCGTATGGATTACAGATGGTACAGTAATCTCACAACTGGCCAAATCTGGAGCCTAAGCAATACTTATATGGAGATGAGCATACATTAAAGGCTGCCAATGTGACAGCAGAGCGGGCCAATATTTCAGCTTGCCCAGGAATGGGCACACTGCCCTCACAGAGCCACCTGCTGAGATCATTCATGCCAGAAATGCAAGTAATCCTGGTAAGGCAGGTGCCTGGGGGGATCAAGTCCTCAGTCAAAAAAAAAAAAAAAAAAAAAAAAAGAAAGGGCAAAACCCCAAGCCCCAGGCCACCTTCATACACCTGGCAAGAGCCCCTCTGCAGTCAGCCTGCAGACTGTAAACTCTGGAGGATGGAGTGCAAAGGATGAGAGCTGTACCCCATGCTCCTGCCCCTTCACTCAGGTATGAAAACAGACTTTTCTTCTTCCACAGAGACAAAGTTGCACATCTTTCAGTTATCTCTTGCTCTTCTCATTTTCTCTGAGTTTTGTTAAACATTTTTAGAAGTCTTTCCTTCTTTTTTTCCTACTGGGGCCAATAGAGATGTGGCTTGCAGATTAGTACAACTGTTAGCTCCCTTTAATAGGGCTTTTCTTATCCTATTTAAGTAGAATAAAGAAGCTTCATTTGTTAGCTTAAAAAAAAATCAAGACTTTAATTCTTGATCATTGCTCCCAAGCGGACCCAGTTGGAATTCTCTCATCATCACTGATCAAGTCTGAACTTTTTTTTGTTTGCTATTCAATTTCATTTGCTTTCATCCTTTCAAAGCACTAACAGGCTTCCAGCCCTGCTGAAGCATAGGATGGGGCTTTAAGTACATTGCAGTGAAGTCCCAGTAGGAATTGAAAACTGCTAGATAGCATTTAGCTATGTACTATCCTTTCCATAAATCCTGCATTTACATTATATTAAAATTAACCTGCTGACTAGTTTAATCACAAAAATAAATACTCCATTTGGGTCTTCACATTATTTATTTGCTGTAGAGAGACTGTCAGTCAATTCCTCTGATTTCAGACCTGAGAAAAATTTTATCTCAGAGCAGCATAAAAATATTTCTGGTTACTAAGCTGCAGTAGATCACCATCTGGATCCATTCCTAAAATAATAGCCATGGAATGTTTCTCATGTCATGGATAAACTTGCTCTGATGTTTTATATATACTGGGGTTTTTTTCTTAAGAGATCCCAAGATGAGTTTGCAAGGAAGATCAGCACAGAGAGCAAGTCCGCAAAACAGTTTTCCAGTCAGGGTACAGTCTATCCAGGCCCCTTCTCTGGTTGCTTGTGCCTATAATTTCCTAAGTGAGGAGATGCCAGAGCAGTTTTTGAGTGAAATCTTCCTTAGATCTGCTCTGTGAGTGCTCCTTGAGGATGAATGTTGCCCAAGCTCTTAGCCCTCGCACATGGAGAAAGCTGTTTTGATAAATTGATCGAGTGTAAGCCACTGCTGGACTATTCCTGGTAAGAGCAATGCAAAGCCTATCTACCAGTTATCATTTTTGGTCTTCAGGGTCCTTGTAATTTTCTGTATGGGCAAGTCCCCTGTTTCCAGAGAGGGTCTGAGTAAGACAGAAGTGCTCTCTCTGCTCAGCCTCTGATGCTTTTCAGCTTAGTTTTTGTGCTGAGGGGGCTCATCTGTGTTTCTAGGTTTCTCCCAGGTGTTACGCGACTTACATGCCTGAAGGAAGTCATCAGCATCAATTTTGGGGGCATTAAAGATGTTTACCTGGCAGAAACAATACCAAATACGTGTTCCTTCAACCACAGTTGGCAGAGAGAAGGAGACTCTGCTGAAGACTTGCAGGCAGGAGTGTACCCAGCAGAGAGCCCTTTGCCCAAGAGAAAACAGGCACACTGCTCCTTCTAGCGAGCAGTGGCACATGGCTCCGCCTCGGCCTGGCTGATACCACCCAAATGCCCCAGAGTTTCAGCGCTCAAGGTCTGCAGTCAGCTTGTGGTTTCTCCTTGGAGGGCTGGACTGTGGGAAGAGAGCTCCCTGCACCTTGCCAGAGCATGGGAACAGCTTCAATTTGAAACATATAAATACTTTTTTACCCCAAGCAGTTTCCAATTAACGTGCAGATGGAAACCACATAGATGGTCTGTGGGAGAGAATCCTTGCTTGGCAAAAGATGGATTATTTCTTTTATGAAATGCCATAAGAGCTCTAGGAGCAGAGGGCTTTGTTTTTTAAGATCCCAGCTCCCCATTCAGGGAGCTCAGATTTATACTGAAGGAAAAATATTTCTGGAATGTAAGCCTGTTATTTTATGGATCTGGGATGCAGAAGATAGTGAAGAAAATACAACTTCTGTAAAAATTACACCATTTTGTATGCAAGGGAGGAAAAAATAAATTGGGCTGGGTGAAGCCTGTCAGAGTTTAGTTGTCATTGGCAGAAGAGAACCTAGAAACATCGGTGGGCACCTATCAAAATAGTGGGGAAATGAGGAAAGGCCAGAGTAGTGAACCTTCTCCCACTCGTATCCGGAATCAGCATCCAAAACAGGTGGCATTTTCTTGCAAATTCATCTTCAAATCATCACAGCTTTATCCACAACACATTAAGTTTTCACTCTCAAATTCCACAATGAAGAAGATGTCACAGTGGGACATGTTCACCTCAGAAAATGTTAGGTCGTGTGGTTTACCAATATGAATCCACTGCCATCCTTTATATAGCTGAAAGTGCTACACACCTGTGAATATTAAAATTTTTTGTTTGAAAGGACAAGAGGAGATGGAGGATGCTAGTTTTAGGCGTTAGACCTAAACACTTTAGACTTGATTTTTTTCCCTCAAATTTCCCTTTATGTAAAACAAAATCAAATTTAATCTTTGCTTGTCGATTGTGATTTTTGAGATAATTACCTCCAGGTAATTATTTTGCAAATAATTAATTTGCAAGCAATTACTTATAAGCCTTTGGAGCTCTTCTGATGATAAAATGGTAGAAAAATACAGAACATGATAATCTTTTCAATCATCTTTTTACTAGCATCACTATAACTCATTCTGTTCTTTTACATTTTTCCACAAATACTTCCAAAGAAGGAATGATATTGCCAAGGAATCACCTTGCCATAGAGTGTTTTTAAAGTGAAGAGGCAGATTTTCTTCTGAGTTATTTTTTTTTGTTAGGTAAATGTGTCATTCTAGTTTCCAAGGATGACTAGTATAACTAATTGCTCTTTCATCCACTGACATTTGAGCTGATTAGGTCAGGGTGAAAGCAAAGGGTCTTTGCCATAATATATGTGGAACATATTGTATATGGAACCCTCAGAGCAGCTTCCACCTGGCAAGATCATGTCCCAGATGGATGTTTTTGGGTTACCATAATAGGTTTATTATTAGTTGGGTTATTAATATAACAGGTTCTCCATAAGCATATCCTAGGGATTGAATGGTTACTCTGTGGGGATTGAATGGTTAATTCATTACAATTTTGCCTTCATGTATGGAACCTGCGAATAATGCATTAACAAATATGTCAACAAAGCAAAATTATAAGCTTTGTTTGGAACTGAACATATGGGCTTTAAAATGTTGTGATTTTTTTGTGGGGATAAAACTCTATGCTGAATTTTGTCATTTTTAGATTTTTTTTCTGCAGATGGATCCATTCTCAATAGAGGGCAGTAGAGGATGAAAATGTTAACTCTTGGCCTATTCACTTTGTTGTGTTCAGATCAATTCTCTAATATTCTTTTAACTGGCTTTAAAATGGACCCTTTCATCTTGAAAAAGAAGGAAGCAAGAGTGTTGGCCATCTGGGAGACACTCTGCCAACACCCAGATGTTTGCATCCTTCTGCACAATTTACTCAATCAATGCAACATCAAGTTGTGCTGGGTGGGTGGGAGAGTGAAAGCATGGGAAGAAGGGAATAGGGCTTTCCTTGAAGGGGAAAGTCACTACTCCTATGCCTTCACAAAGGAAAAATGCTGTCATGGCTCCATGTCTGCAGTTTATTAGCTCATGGTAACCCTGGGAAACAATGCTGAATTTTCTCACTGAAAATATATGAAAAGGTAGAAACTTCCCGTGCGTGTGTCAGTATAATTATTCTGCCAGAAACAGTAGCAGACGTAACTCCCCAGAGGTTTTCCTTACAGCTGGTGAACTGTGCTGGCTTCAGCCCCAGCTGTGCAAGCCAGGTACCCTAGCTGGGTGCTGGGAGGAGATGGCACTGCCCCTCCAAGCAGGTGGGAGCCTTGGCCTCGACAGAGGGACTGCTGTGCTCAGGGCAGGGAGAGCAAGGGTTGAGATGGGGCTGGGAAAGGAAGCCAAAGCCTGACTGAGGGAGGAGCTGGGACATCTAGGAGCTGGGGCACAGCCAAAGTGGGAAAGGCCAAGGTGGGGCAAATGCAATGAAAGTTGTGAGCAGCCCTTTGGATGTACTGAAGTCTAGACTAAATACCATAATGGAGACTCAGCCTTTTGATGGAGTCCACAAGCACCTCTGTGGGGTGTCCTTGGCAGAAGTTAGGCTAAAAAGTCGGTTTGCTAAAGTACTTCCTCTGTTTACGAATCAGCGCAGCGTTGTCGTTCAGCCAGGGCAATGGCTCCTGAGCTGGTGGCCGCTGCTGTCTTGGATACATGGCTAGGACTAGACACATGCTTGGTTGATTTATGATGCATATCACAATAGCCTAATTCAATTCCAAAGGTTAAAAATAGTACAGTCCTTTCCACAACATTCACTGCACAAAGGAAAGGTAGGATGTAAATGCACTTCTAACATAGAACATGAGTATACCTTTTTGCACCTGCTGATCATAGATATGTTTGCCATCCCAATGCCCTCTTCTCCATTTCCCAGCTTGTTCCCTCATATCCATTCCCTGCCTTGCAGGGCCCTTGCCATCACTGCTGTCTCAGATCTGCTGCTTCTCTTAGTTCTGACACATGCAGCTCCAGTGCTGACAGCCCTGTTATCCTCTCTGTCCTATCATCATGTCATGTCTGATCTATCATCCCCAACCATCCACCTCTGCTAGATCCCCATCATTCACACTTAGCCTTTCCAGGTCTTTTTAATCAGCTATGGTAATTAAAGCTTGTCAGAGACCAGGTAAATTATTACATGTTGTACATGTTGTAGCTCTCTGACTGCTCTTCTTGCTCCAGTGTAGAACAGCAGACAGTGTCTGAGGTAACCCATGGTGAGACCTCAGTAAAGGCTGTGTATTCAGGTTTATCTTTCTCAGTATTTACTGAGAAATGCAGCAAGTCTACTCCAGCTGACAACAAAAAGCAAGAGAAGGACATGAAAGTAGAGTCTGTTGTGAATTTGGATGGGGGAGTTCAAAGAATTTGAGGTTTTGAGGGAAAGGTCTTTTTGGTTCAGAACATGTTACACAGAAGTCACAAATGTTGGATCAGAACTTCAGGAGGCAGATTGTGAAAGGCCCTTGGAAGATACCTAAGAAGGAAGATACGAGTTGCCTCAAAAGGATGAGGAAGGGGATGCCCTTTATAGAAGATTTTCCAGTGGAATCTGACAGCAACATAATGTGGGGTAGAGAGCAAGTCCTAATCCTCCAAATCTCTCACAGCAGTAACCAGAGCTGGGCATCTTTCCATAAGACGCAAACAAACACATAAACAGAAAGGCAGTGTCACCGCTCAGTGAATAATTTTTGGACAGGTATTTGCCCGCATCAGCCAGAATTCTACTGGTGCTCTTTTTCCATTACATCCTACGTAACAAGCTTAAATGGGCTGCACTTAGAAAAAAGAAAAATGACAATCTTTTCCTAAATAGCTCACTTTTCTGTAAACGCCAATGTGAAGATGGCCAGAAGGTTCACTAGGGAGAGAAGCAAGACGCTGCTGTCTTCCCAGTCCCCGGTGGCTGAGCTCCTCTGCCTTATAGCTACCCTGCTGCAGCAGATCTGTTCAAAGCTGAAGAAGTCCCACTGGTGATGCTGGCACACTTGGGTCCCAGCGATGAGAGCTGCCTGCTGCAGATGCATCAGTGCAGCTGGCTCAATAGCACATTTTCCCGGGAGGTGCTAAAACTGGTTGGGACAGTAAATAATTAGCTTTTCTGCCTTTGGCTATAGAAATGATTATGAATTTTTAAGTAATTAGAGTGATTGAAGACATTTCTGTTTGCTTTCTTTTAGTTCTGTTGCAAAGCTTAGCTTCAAGAAGGAAAATACCCTCAGAGGAGGTTGACAGACAGGCGGGAAAATACAAAGATGCTAAGAGATCAGAAGAAATTCAGTGAGCATTAAAAGCTGGGGGAGAAGGCCCTGATAAAGGGGGATGACTTTCATAACAAAGGAATTATTTTTCTTGTTCAGTCCTTCCTTTATCTGATAACAGGCTATTCCCTGAGAAAGTTGGCTCCTGGGAAGTTAGTTTCAAGCAGAAGTTGAACATGAAAGTTCATTTTTTGGCAGAAGTTACTTTCTCTTTAATTTATTTATTTTTGTAAATTTATCCTAGTCTTTTTTTTTTTTTTTTTTTTTTTTTTAATTAACAGAATGCTGAAAGATACTGTAGAGAGAAGTTGTCTCTATTAAGGCACATAGGATTTAATCTCAGAAGTATACTACCTCCCCCATGGCCTGCTCAAGGCTGCCTGCTTATGCCTCCTCTCTTGATGGCAGTTCTGCCTCCAGGACTCTTGTCCTCTCTGGCAGACTGGCAGTAAGGGGTCCCCTGATGCAATCTTGGCTCTTGATCAACCTACTTGGCACAGCAATGAACCTGGAGGTACTTCATGTTTTGCACACAATGCCTCACACTTGTTAACTTTATGTCTCGCCTTGTCAAGTGAAATCAATATTGATAATAATAAATCCATTACCAATTAATTATGAATGAATTATCATTCCCTGAAAAATACTTCTAAGGTGAAAACCACATTAAGGCATTTTCTAAAGGTCCCCTGGTTACCTCCTCTATTGCATAAATGTTTCTAATGGTTTTAAAACCCTTACTAAAACATTCAGTTTTTTCATCTCTTCCTCCACTTTGCCCTTGACCCACCATCTGGCTGGATCAGAAGGCACTTTTCACCAGATGATTTTAAGCCCACTGTTATAAGGGTGCAGCAAACACCACACTCCTTCTGTTGTTGCAAATAGGGCTGCAAATCTGACCACACAATGATGTAACATCAGATGAATGTGCATTGAAAACTTCCTCAGGGTGGCAGTGAGGGCCCAGAATGATTTGCCTGAGGTGTGATACCTAAAACGTGCAACTCTATTATCCCAGCATGGCACCGTGAACTGTTTTCCCTACTGGGAAGACTGGATTGGTTGTGATTGCAGATTGGGGATCTCTTTTAAACCAGTGGGAGAAGCTGAATGAGCCTCCTCCAAGTCCTTCAAGCAGGTGACCAAAGCATATTTTACATCTCATGGAGGAAAGTTATGTATAAATTACATATATTACATACATACTCATAACAAAGCATATTTTACATCTCATGGAGGAAAGTTAAGAGGATGAACAAAGAGGAAAGAATGGGAGCTTATAAAAAAGAGCTAAACAGAGTATCTGTATGGCTTTAAAAACTCTTCCCAAAAAGGCTGACACAGGAAAGACTTAATTTTTTACTGTTTAAATGACACCAGGGTGACTGGAATTACCAGTTAGAAAAAGCAACTACGTGTTTACCCAGCTCAAATCTTTTCCCTTCAAAGTCCTTCTTCATAAATTTATAAAGCTGTAAGTCTTGGAAAGAATCTCCTGCAATCATTTTGTCCTATACCTTCCCATGAGTCAGAATAAGGTTTAGTCACCTCTTCCCTGTAAGGTGTTGCTCTAACCCATTCTCAAATCTGCCAGTGAAAGGGCTCAACATCCAGACAAAACCTAGTTCCCAAAGTGTAGCTTAAGTTTGTTTTTTTTTTTTTTGCTGCAGATGATGTTGATTTATTTTCATCCTTCTCACAGTGGCCATGGAGAACAAATGATGGCTGTCCTCTCTAAAGCAATTGTTTATATATTGAAAAACTCATACGTTTTCCCCCATAGTCTTTTTCCTCTAGACTAAACAAACTCAGTTTCTTTAACATTTCCTCATCACTCATGTTTTATAAAGCTTTTATCATTCCTGTTCCTTTATTCTGGACAGTCTCCAAATCATCCACATCCTCAACTCTGCTGGGCCCTGCTTGGCCATGGCTGACAATCTGTCACTAAGAAAAATGCCATGCTTCTGAGTGAGACATTAGAAATCTGTTTCCAGATTTAGCATTCTTCCATTGTAGATGTAAGCATTTTAAATTCTGCCAGTACTGAGGAATATATATATATATAAAATAAACAAAACAACACAAAGTCTCACATTCTTGAAGGTGATTTGTCAGTTTTGCACTTCAGTGACTGCTGTCTTTATAACGCTGACATGTTCCGTGGCACTTTCCCCACCCAGCAGCATGGCTGCTGAGGCAGTCAGAGGCCTTGCAGTCAGCAAACCTTGTAGAAGAGCCTCTTACAAGGCAATGTAATTAAAGTCAGCATTCAAAGCACTTCAAATAATCAAAGGACCTAGCAGCCCAACAGAGGCAAAATCAAAGAGCCTGGCATGGAAAGAAACCCAGCAACCCTGAAGGCATGAGCAACCAACCTAAAGAGATTACATGCCAACAGAGGGAAGTAGAGGAGGAACTAATGGCATCAACAGTTGAAAAACACACAAATTCAGGAGACTTCAAAAAAGGAGTAACTGGGCTACCAAATTACATGTTTTTTAAGTATTTGGAGTAAGGAAGAGCATATGTGGTTAGAGTGTCCAGGCTTGGTTTAATCCTGGCCACAGAAAGCAGTGGGTGTTTCCTCCTTGGTATGATTCATGACTACCAGCAAACACTTGTGTAGTTTTGAGTGGTCCCACACTCAGTCAAATCAGAAACACGCTATTGTCTTCTTGCTAAGCTTAGAAAAGGGCTTGTGCACTCAAAGCCCATCTGTTTTATAAGTCAATATCAGCTACAAACCTCATCACATCGATATCCTTAAGATGTTATAGCTGCTATCATGAAGCTTGCAACTTTTGCTGGTGGGTTGTTTACTCAAGAGGAGCACTCAGCTCAAGAGAAGTCTAATTTCCAGAAATCTCTTTTTCCTCTACGGGCTGACGGAGGTGGCACAAAATTCTCATCAAATTACAGAGTAAGCAACTCATATCTGATTTGAACTCTTTATTGAAAACACCTCCTTGACTTCCAGGAAAATTCATGGATCCCTCCACATAATTCAGGGATCTGTTCACTAAGCAAGAGACAAGCAACGGTTTTATCACCCATACATTGGCTGCTTCTGTATTTCTAATAACTTTAGTAGAGAAACACAAATTCCATGTTGTCTACGTCACAAAGTTATTTTAAATGGTAGAACTGGGACCAACTCATCCTAAGGGTGAAACCAACAAAAAAGAATTTGGTGCAATTAATTTAGCAAGCTTTCAGCCTGATGATGCTTATTTAACCAATGTGGATGAAAGCAAAATTTCCCCACGGCCCCTTCTAAACACCTCAACTAAGAAAATAAGCATGAGTGTGGTAAAGAGCATGTTGATACCCCAAGGGACCAGAGAAAGTGCAACAACAGAGTGCCTTATACAGAAGGGGGAGTGTTAAGCATGTTTAAACCAAACATTTCTTTCCCTTTCCTTTGGGATAAAACTATTTCCCATGGAAACTAAGGCTGTGCCCCTACATGTGTAGCCCGGGGAGAGATGCTTTGATGTGAAAGAGAATCCTGGTAAAGTACCGGATGCAGAAGCCAATGTGGAAATAGGAGGGACTTCCAGAAGCAGGAAAAAGCATTGTCCCACAGGGGCTTCCATCACCCCCCCTAGGTCATCACTCAGACTGTCTGGCTAGCTTCCTCCTGACGGTCACTTTGCCATAAGAAAAGTCTTGTCTCAGACATGGGGCAAAAGTTTATAACTTTTCCCTTACTTTAGACAGCTAAATGAATGTGAGATTTTATGGCATAATCTAGATATAAAAAACTAAATTGAAAATGTCACAAATTATAAACCAAACGCTGCTTTTAAGTGCACCACAGAAAACTTGGAGAAACCATGAGAACTTCAGAAAAGTAGAAGTGCTGCAAATTTGATTTTGTCTAGGGAAAAGGGACAGTGATTTAATTCCGTAAATTTCTAGGAATAATACAAAGAAATGAGTATGAGAATTAGCATGAAAGTCTTACAAGTGTGTACACTCATCTGCTGTTGGAGCTATATGGTCTATATGAAGGGAACCTGCACATAGTGCAGATGATTTGCTTTAGGTTATTAGTCTCCAGGGCAGATTGTGTGGGGGATCTGCATGTGAACAATTGCCTGGTATTGCAGGACTCACAGCCCAAGAGGAGCCGGTTCTAGAGGTAAAATATTCTATGGTGATTCTCCCATCTTGTTCTTTAAAAGACCCAAACGTTATTCTCTGCTCTCTTTACCCATCACTGAGATGAGTGCTGGTCATGGCCTAAACTCCACCAGTGAGCTTAAACAGAGAGCACTGCTAGTACTACCACACGACATAGAAGGAGCAGAAGTTCTCCTGCATGCCCGTTATGGTCACATGTGGAATCTGTTCAGCAGCAGCAAAAGATAGTGTGAACCATGATAACTTGTTATTGTACAATAAGTCCCTCTTCACCCTCCAAGTTTTCACCATTGTCAAGGTTCTGGTGGGTGCTGGTTCTGAAACAGCTGAAAGGAAATTGAAGTATCATTTGATTAGAGACCTTATCTAGGCACATGGGCCATATCTAAGCAAATGGCCCTATGATGGCAATGGTCAGGGTTTGTTCCTGTAAGTATCTCAGAATGAGGCTCATACGCAATAAACTATGTCATCATTTCCTTGTATGTTCTGGCTCACAGTGACAGAGAAATCCAGTGCGATTTCTGTGACAAAGACTTTGTCAGTGCTCCCTCCAAGAGTAAAATCGGGCACCTTGTTTCACATTCAGAACAATGTATTTGTTTTTACTACTTAACTGAATGTGTTGAATTATTTCTTCGGTGACTAGAGAGGACTTTACAGTGGTGACTTTTGAGGCTAACAAATTAGGTGTATTTATTACTAAGTTTGCACTTGGTGCCTACCTCACATAAATTAAGTACACCAGCTATCTTCAACATCACTTGCATCGACTGTCTACTAAACAGATTACTGCTTTACCCCATGTTCTTAAAGATAAATAGAATATTGGCATACGGATCTCTAAGCAACATCTCTGCCTGAAGATATGGGGAGCGGATGGGGTCAGAGTTCCTGAAAACTGAGCCACAGGATCAACGTCACAACTAAATCTTTGTGGTCACAGCTAGATCTGATGTCCGGTTGACCACTCAAAGTCCTTTGAAATAGGACCCAGAGCCAGAAGAAACTCCAAGCCCTCCTGTGCAAGCACTGGTTTCCCCTCTCTCTTTAGTGGGAGTAAGAGTATTTGACTCTTACACAGGGAGCCCTGAGGTGTATTTAATTAATGCTCATTATGAACTCTGAGAGGAGGTTGAGACATAAACATTATTATAGCTTCAAAGCCTGTGGGGATCACTCAGGTTTTACTCAGCTCTCTTATGCTGGCAGAGTTCTTACTGACATCTGGACAATTCGAATATATGAAACAAAGTGTTTAGAATTTGGCCCATAATGTACCTGTGTCTCTCCCGGGCTGGACTTTGCTCTAATCCGTCCTACATTCTTTGAGTCTCATCTATTCATTGACTAAAGCACCAAGTGCCTTCAGAGGTGTTGCTCCACCAGTAAAGGTTCTCATTCAAACATTGCTCACTATCAAACAGTCTAACCCTATTAATAATAACTTTAAAGAGAACAGAAGAAAGAGGAGACAAGAAGTAGATTCAGTTTAATAAGATTTTTCTTTCACCCAAGTTTTATGTTCCTTTCTTTTATCTTTTTATCAAGGCAACCGTATTCTGAAAAGCCTGAGGGTATAATAAACAACAGAAGGTGATGCAATGGCTGCTCATTATTGCTTGACGGGTGAATCATCATCCTACTGGCTGTTATCTGCCTTATTGGAACAGATCACCGAGGGCTGCACTGAACATGGGCCACAAAATGTAACACTGCACTAATATCATGATGTGACACGTCAGTCTCTTTATTTCTAGATGAGTTTCCTTTCAATTGCACATAGATAAAATCATAAGAAAGGGTGCCCATGGGATATATTAAAGATTATACCTGGGCCTTATTTTTAACAAAGCTCAATTGATACTGACTGGCCAAATCCAGCAACCTGTGCTTACACCAGTGAGCAGCTGTTCATGCAAAAAATTCCATTGTTTCATCAGGGCATATCAAGCAAGCAACTGCTCCCTTTCCAGAATTAGTACTAAGGTTTTTTTCCTACCCCACCCTGCTGTTTTACACAAAATACCACATCCTACTTAGTTTTTATGGTATACTAGGGTACTCTTTTTTTTTTTCTTTCCCCGCCCCCGGTTTTATGATTATTGTACTACTGGGATTAAACCGAGAATGAAATGTTTCCACAAGCAATATATGAGCATTAAAAAATGCCAAAATAAACATATTTTACCAAAACCAAGATTAATTATTTTATCTTTTTCACACATGATGCCTAGTCTACATGAAGACCTCCATAATTAAGATCCTAAAACCTGCCTTGCCTGGCAGAAGAGGCTAGTCTGTGGGTTTGTACCTGAGGTTCTCTAACCAAATGACAGTTTTGATGTAAAAATACTAGCTTTTGGTGTTAACTATACAATTTAGCAACGGTGATATGTTTTTGGTTTGGGTATTTAATTATACTGACCTGTTGTCTTACATCTGGAGTCCATGAAAACACTTCAGGTCCTTCAGGAAACAGGCACAGAGGCAGCAAAGAAGATTTGTGACTTTAGGAAGTGCCTCTGCCGAGCTGTCTCTAGTCAGCCTCTGCAAACCAGATCTTGTTTACTCCACAGTATTTTGTGGTATTTTTTCTCTTTGTTTCTTGCAAGTCTTTGTGTGCCTTTTCCCAAACCAAAGCTTTCAGGGTTTGAACTAACAACTGCAGTACCATCAGCTGTCCCCTGGGAGGGGGATGTGGTACTGCATGGCTGTAATCAGATGACAGAGTGCCTAGAGCAGAAAGAGAGGCTTAGACTTCATGCTGAGCTATCTGTGAAGAATGAGAAATCAGGACAGCATGGACTTAATGAACTTATACTATTTCTTAGAGACAAGACCCACTGCACTGTCCAGTATTCACACAAGGACATCTTCCCTCTGCACCAGGGAAGAGATTTGTAACAGCAAAGGTGTCTAAAAGGCTTTGTTAGCCATGTCACCAATGAAGGAAATTAGGATGACACTCACAGTTGCCTGGCCCAAACCAGCCATGCAGTGGTGGAGCAAGGCAGGGCCACAGCTCTAGGACTGTAGGAAGCTAAGGCAGTCCAACAGTCCACAGGTAAATGGTCTGTCTGTCCCAGCTCAGTCAGATCTCCCCATGCAGAGCCTAGCAGCTACAGAAAAGCCCAGGATGGGGTTAGGACTGGTTGCTTGAAGCTCTGTTGGCCAGCCTTTCCCTCCTGTGAATAATACATCCCTAAAGGAGCAGCACAAAGTCATGGAATCATAGAATCATTTAGTTTGGAAGAGACCTTTAAGATCATCAAGTCCAAACATTAACCCAGCACTGCTAAACACACCACTAAACCATGATCCCACATCTTTAAAATCCTTCCAGGAATGGTGACTCCACCACTTCCCTGGGCAGCCTGTTCCAATGTTTCCTTACTCTGACTACAGGAAATACGCAAGTTATCATCAACAGTAGTGATTCTCCTGTTTCTATTGCTAAACTCAGTATTACGTTTCCATGGCTGCTTGGATTTTGCTGTGTAAGGCATTGTCCACCAGCTCCCCAGTCTCCTTACTGCAGCCCTTCTCACACCACTAAGAGCTCAGAACCAAGGTCACCAGGACCAGAACATTTTTCACTTGGTGCCAAGGGCAACTTAGGCTCCCTTCCAGTTTCTTTTTACCAGATTAAATGAAGTCAAGCTCCCACACTGAACACAAAGCGGTGGGGCTGAACACACACCTCAAATCTTCCAGGAGAAATTCAGCACTTCGGAAATCACTCTCTAATAAGCTGACCCCAGCACAGGAGATAAAATGTCCCTGAGCATTTGCTAAAGCACTCTTCCTGTGCCTTTGCCCAGCCCAAGGCAGGGGCAGAGATGGGGACCAAGGCAGGGCTCTGCCCCATCCTCACAGAGCACTGGTCCCACCACACCATGCACACAGACAGGCCCAATGGCCACCTCGAGCAAAGGACAGAAAGAAGGCCAGAGTGAAGCTCAGCCATGATAGAGTGACCATCTTTGTCTGGATGGTACAACATAAACTGTATTTGGAGGCCAGAATGTGGCTGTGTGTACCTGCCTACCACCCGAGTTCCTTTCAGCTGCATGTTTGGAAGGCCGGTTTGCCTTTTACATTTTGTTTTGATGTCCAGTGGAGAAAGAAACTTCTCAAAGACAAGCCCTTTCTCCCCTTTGTCATTAACATTTCTCACTGTCCTTCGCTTTAAAAGATTTACAATGTTGGCAATGAATGCTTATACATTAGAAGCAAGTGAAGTCCCTAAATTTTTACAAAAGACCAAGACAGAGACATTGTGATTTTTTAGCTGCGTTTTCTCTATGAAGGAGTGCATCCAAGATGAAAGAAGTAACTGTTATTGTAAGGTTATTCTCCATTTTGAATCCAGAAAGTACAGGAAGCTGGGCAGTCTTTTTGTTCATCCAGCTACTGCTGCTGCTGGAGACAAAGCAAGTCATGCGTCTACATAATCTTATGTTGATTTTGCTTTTTTTAGACAAAAGCTTTTCTAATGGGTGGGGTCAGTCAACAAGGATGGAGGAAGAGAGGTTTGCAGTTACAGCTGAACTGCCTTCTGTGTGCCCTTGGTCAGCTTTCATCTATTTCATTGCTGTGTACATTGGGCTATGGCAAAATTAGTCCAGAGAGAGAGGGAAGGAAATCCCAGAATAATGCCAACATCGTGGGAGAAACCTTGCCCATGGAGATAGGGAGCGGCAAAGAACCCCTGACCTGATACACCATCCAGCCTCTCCAGCTGCAGGGTGTTTGGTGTTAGTTGAATGCAAAAGAGATATTGATGGTTGCTCCCCTTCCCCATCCATTTTCATGAAATTTCATATGGAAAATTGCAAAACCACTGACCAGCTCTATGACTGGGAAAAATATTTTTGTAAGTGGGCCAAAGGTTTTTCCCTTGTTAATTCTCAAGATTTCCAAGGTTAATCAATATTTCAACCTATGATAATTTTCAATCAATTCTAAGGAATCACAGCTTGAAAACCTTCTGGAAGAAAACTTGAGAAAGATTTGGTAGAAATTTGAGAAGATGAGTGGATTTGATTTACTCAGAACAGTCATATGCTACAGAGGTTTTTTCCTACACTTCAGCATTTTTTACATCTACTCGAAAAATACAGTAGAATGAATTGTACAAATTATGTTGTATTTGCATTAAATAGGTGTTCTGTGGTAGGCAAAAATAATCATAATAAAAAAGCCAAAATCGGAATGAGGCAAGTTGATTGCATGACAAGAAAAGACAGGAAAGTCCCATGAAAACAGAAGCAATGCAATGCTGTCCCTGCACTCTCTGACCTGAGTCCAGAGACATGTGTTAACAGCACACACCGCAGCCTGAGGCAGAAAAATGTGATGTGGTTGACAAAACTGTGGCATGACTAAAGACAGAGCATGTGAATTGTATTTATGTACTAGTCTCTGAAGTGGAGAGCATATTGTCAAGCAGCCTGAGGGAGCTGTATCATATGTAGCTCCATGTGCAGCATGGTATAGCTGTATCCCATTAGGATGCTGGTAACGGAATATATTAAATATCCTCTTGAAGGCTAAGGGTCCAATCCTCCTGCACCGAAATCAATACAATTTTTGCAATTTATTCTTAATGGGAAGAGAATCAAACCCTTTCAGCTGTCACTCTTCTGAAGGATCCATGTGCATACACAACAGCCAGTAAAACTAGAAGAGAGCTGTGTGTTTTGCACTCCCAAAAATGCCCATCCGTTGTCATATCACAATGACTAAGGGTAGGCTTGTCTGGTGACAGATCTGCAACTGCTCTGCCTGGACCCCACCCGAAAGCCAAGAGACCCATTCACAGAGCAAAAGCTGTCAAATGCTGTCTTTCAGAGCAAGTAGACCAGCCTAAAGCACAGAAATTTGTTTTCTGATTGTAATATACACCTAGATTTTATAGTCTGCTGTTACAAAAGCCATCACATGCTATCTTGATTCACTCCCTCCACAACATCTCTTTTTTTTTTGTTTATAATCATCTTCATAGCTCACCTCCAGCTAAATAACTTGTGAATATGATTCTGTTTCCAGATCTCTCAGGAAATACACAGAGCCAGAGAAATAAGTTTAGTACACTGGCTTCCTGTTCTGTTTCTTGAGGAGAACAGGCTGGGTCCTGTTCTGCCTTCCCCTGGGGAAATAGAGAGGACTGCTGATGGTGGTGGAGCTAAATGAAGATAAAACATCAAAACTCAACAAAAAGTGATTCGCAGAGGGGATTCTGGGTTGAAAATATGGGGGACATTTTAAAAAAACCAGCTGTTGTCTTACAGAGAAGTTCCCTTTAAGCACAATGCACAGTTAAGTTTTCCATTTGAAATGAACTCGAAAACAAAACTCAGTGCATCCTGAAGGCTCAGAAGTCCTGATGACACATTAAAAAATGCCATTAAGATCAAAAAATCCCACAATGTGTGTGTCTGTGGTGGCTCATAGCCAAGTGCTGGAGGCGGACAACAGTGATCCTCTTCACTGATGGTGGTGTCCTACATTATAGCTCTGCTTTAAAAGAGAGGCTCAGGAAGGAGCCAGCTCTGGGTCCTGCAGGATTTAGACCTTGGTGTCCCCTTGGGAGAGTGCTGCAGCAGAGCATACTGCTTCTGGCCACAGCACAGCAGGTAGGGGTGTGCTGGTTAATAAATGATCTTACTGCAGTGCTCCATGAACATCACCAGCTCATACAGGTACAGCAGGATGAATTTCTCTTGAAGGCCACAGTAACAGGTTTTAGGTGACTGCTTGTTAATCTCATTCCCTTAACCAACCCAAGCGTAGCCCATACAGGTGAGGCCACTTTGAGATCTCCATTGCACAGGCAGGCATCTTCATCTCTTTGGAAAGAGGCAATCTGAGTTTTATATGAAGTGCTGCTCAGCAGGACTGGGTTCAACTTCTTATCAAGAAATCTGTTTCTTCACTGTGGCTCTGGTGTTTTTGGCTCCAACCATTTCTCTGAAGCAGAGAAGTAAAGCAAAATACCAAATCTCAGACTGGCTTTTCTCTTGCCTGTGTTGTAAAAACCTTACGGCATTTTTCTTAACAGCTGAAGATGCTGCACTCTCAAGAGCTTTATGAAGAGGAGCAGGAACATTTTAATTTGCCAATAGCATATACCAAGCACAGACCCAGTGTGCAACAGGGCATGTCAGATTCAAGAAAAACTGGACAGTAGGTGGGCTGAGTACTACATATATATATATATATATATACACAACAGTGATGCTTTATCTGCACCTCAGGGGTTCTCAGCTAGGCTTGGGGCAAGAGAGCAGATTGCACACAAGACTTTCTCCTTGTTGGAGTGAAAGAAGCATCTCTGCAATAGAGGTACGGGGAAAGTGCATCTACTGCAACTGCCTGCCATAACAGCATTCATGCATGTTTGGTGTAGGACTAGGATGCACAAGCTCACCTTAGGGCTTGATGAACTTATTCCATCACCTTTCACACCTCTGCTTCTGGGAAGAGCGAGGAGGACTGGTAGAACTCACGAGAGCTGACTCAGAGCAGACCCTGGCTGGGCACAGTGTGAGTACTGCAGTTCCTTAGAGCCCACCTCCAAACCTGCCCAGAGCTGTTGCTGTTGTGGGCAAGAGGCATTTCCTGTCAACTGTGGCCTGGCTCTTCAATCTTTATAAAGAACGGGTCCATTTTAGCTATGCAGGGATAGCAAATACATCTCATTCTTCCACAACCAGCTCCACAGACTTGGAGCTCCACTGCAAGATCTCAGACAGGGTTGTACTTCTGTGACCTGGACGTCTTGGTCTTACTGACATCCACACTTCTGGAATACTTTCTGAGAGGTAGATATATATTCCCTGTAATTCAAGCAGATACAGAACCTGTAGCATGATACAGAGATCACAGGAAGAACTGGAGCATAGAAGGGGTTCAAGGTTTTGAACTTCCATCAGTGAAGCATCAAAGGGCAAAATCTAGAAATAGCATAGATGTACCAACACAGTAAACCACTGAGGCAAAGAGAATGGCTGACCTGAGAGCCTGCACTGTCATGAGAAATCCTCAAATAGTCCAAACACCAGGAGGGGATCACATATAAACAAAAGCTGACCAGTGGCATTACAAAACATGGAGAGATGCCCTAAATTCACCAAAGGAGCAGGGTGGCAAGACCTGCAGACTGAAAATGCCCACAATCAGATTTCCTGCTTGGAGTGAAAAGTGTTTCAGCCACAGCTGGCGACATCATTTGGATCTTCCCAACACTAAAGTGAAATATTGTCTGAACACTCCCACAAGAAAGCAAAATAATTTCCAAGCATTTTAATCTTTTCTGTGTTATTAAAAATACTTCTAAATATGTCCACAATAATTTGATTCCAAAGAGACAAAATAATTCCTGAGTTACTTCTACCAGAAATGTTTATTGTAGAAACAATCCCTTTTCACCTGTAATTCTTAAATTTTTAGCTTCTAAGTTAAACACATTGCTGTGAACTTTCTTACATTAGTTGTTTTGGGGTTTTTTAATTCATGTCTCAAATATTCTTTCTTTTTTTTTTTTTCTGTTTTGTTTGAATAATTTTACTTACAGGTATTTTCTTTTTGAAAAACAGGAGAATCCTCTTTTCCAAATGTGAAGTTCTGACTTTTGTCCGAGAAAATGTTTCTCCTCAGTTGTCAATGACAATTTTTACTTCCTTTTAAAATTTCTTTCCTCCAACTAATTTGACCCACAACTTTTTGAGAGAGGCATCATCTGTCCTCTCTCAGCACTTCCACCAGGCTGGAAATACCCATGGGAAGATTGGATTTTTCATGCTGCACTAAAATAAGTGGTGTTCTCTAGACCACCAGGACCAGGGTGGTCACCAGTCAGCTGGGGTTTCACACATCTTTGAACGGTGACAGAGAGGCCACCATCTGAAGAACATTTCACTTGGCTTCCTTACCTTTCCTCAGTGTAGGAAGAGAACAGGTAAGTCTATCAGACCACAAATATTTAATAAACAGCATTTTTGTCCACTGCAGTTGTGGCACTAAAAAAAAATCAGCATCCATTGCTCACTTTTTGCTTCAAAACACTGACTGTGATCTTGATGTCTGACTTTGTG
The DNA here is from genome assembly GCF_000691975.1 of Corvus brachyrhynchos. Taxonomy (NCBI): domain Eukaryota; kingdom Metazoa; phylum Chordata; class Aves; order Passeriformes; family Corvidae; genus Corvus; species Corvus brachyrhynchos. The sequence goes on along the minus strand of NW_008238448.1, from coordinate 2,773,218 downwards.
GGAAGCTGTTTGAGCTAGGATGAGCACACGGGCAGGTTTCAATTTGTTAGGCTCGCACATAAGAAAACTGCTCCTACCACATCAGATCTCTGGCAGCAGAGACTGTATCATACATCTAAATGAAAAAACAGAGGGTGAGTCGGACTTTGCTTCTACAAATGGAGCTGTGCAGATGGCACAGTGCTTGCAAAGAGGCAGGAATACTGTCTTTTGATCTCAGTAGGAGGGTGGGGACAAGGAGGGGGAAATCTGATATTACCCACAAGCTGGGGAAAGTTTCAAATCTCTTGCTCAAACAGGCAAAGTATCTGCTGCTGGGTTTCTGCTTTTATACTTCTCATCACCAATATTAGCTCCTGATGCCTCCTTGGTTTTTTTCCTCAATGAATTTGCAGTAATCTACAAAACAAGGTTTAAGATACACTGGAAGATGAGTGAATGCTGTTCTTAAATTATAAACTCTATTAGGAAAAGAAAGACTTCTAAAAGCATTAGCTAGTAAAACATATTTTACTAATATTAATTGTTCCTTTCCATGAATAATGATTTAAAATTCCTAGAGCAGAGCAAAATTTTTGATAGGTTAAGTGGGAGATTTGTTTGGGCTCAGCCAAAAATTTATGAATCAGCAAAGCTGATTTAATTTAGTGAAAGCAATAGATTTAAGATATGTATTTGACAAAGCATCTGTTGCAAGAAGGATATGCCTCCTCCTTTCAGTTTAACCACAATAGCAAATAGGTGTGCTGAAGTCAGTAATATTGCACAGAAAATTATTACAAGAATGATAGGGCTCATTCTGTGCAGTTTTGTAATCTGTTGAAAGGAACATCCTGAAACAAAGTCAGATTGATAACTAAAGAAAATAAACAAGCAAACAAAACATGTCTCAATGGGGACAGATGCTTTTTTATGAAAAATACTGCTTCTATATATTTTTTTATGTTTTCTGAAAACCTGACAACAATTTTAGGCATGAAATACCATTATTCTTACAGGTTTTAAAAACCTTGAAATTCTCCAAAGAAATCTTGGGAATTTTTGCTTTCATTTCTTGTCAAATACTGTAGTGAAACTACCTTCTAAAATAAATCCTAGCAGTTGAAAAGACCAGTTTGTTTACATGTGTGTGTGTGTGTGTATGTCAGAGAAAGAAGGAAGAGCCATCTGAGAGCAATGCCAATTACTCAGCAGAGGAGCAATTCCCACACCCCACTGACATAGCAGCAAAATGAGAGGACTCGTGGTTGGCCCCAGAGCAAGGTAGACAGGTGTTACACTCTTTTTTTATTACATATTTCCAGTCCTACCGGCTGTATCTTCATTGTCATGGAAGATAATACGATTTTTTTTTCTTAACTTGCACTGCAAAAGATAGATGACAACTTAAAAGCAACCTTGCTTGATTTATAGGGTCGCAAACCTTTTGGCCACATTTGACGCTTAAGAAAAAGTCATTTACTTCTGTGTAAAGTTACATGTTAGAAAGAGAAAGGGAAAGAAGGTTTTCACTTGGCACAAAGCCCTTTACATTTAAAGCAGAAGAAATCCTCATCAATATTCAAAATTTCTTCTGTGTGTACTGAAAACAGGCTGATATTTATAGGCCAAATCAGCAGAAGAGTTGGAAAAGGCAGAAGAACAGTGTGTGAAACCGTTACCAGAAATCCCATTCATACAGATAAAATAGCAAGGATGAGCTGACTTTGTGGGGCTTTTGCATTAATTGAGTGTGACACTAGATACAAGGCTCAGTTGCAGAGGCCGGTGTTGACTCTCCTAAAAGTTTGAATATTTAATCCAAATTCTCAAAAGAGAAAGCTTTGTACATGACCTGGACTTGGAACACATGAAAAATTCTGCATGTGAGTTTCTCTGGTTCATGAATATTTTTGTAAAGGTTTTTTTCAGTAAGTGAGAAACCAACCAAGTGAAAGATGCATGAAAGCATTAGAAAATGGTAAAACCTGCAATGCATATTTCTGGTGCAGGATGTCTAGTTCTTCATGGAAAATAATAAGCCACTTTTGGTCTCTTGGGTTGGAACTACTATCTGGAGATGATTTTCTCTTCACTGACTACAGAGGGAGCCAAGTTTCCTCAGTTAGTTTAGGTAGGAGTCTGAATATTTGTAGCTTAAATTCCTCTAAAATTTCTAATGTAGAGAGCATAAGCAAACTAAAAGTTTGATTCCCTTCAATTTTACAATAATTTTAGTGATACAACCTTTCTGTGTGGAAGTGAAATCTTCAGTTTGTCTGTTTCTCCTCCTAATGTGTTTCATTGTTCACAGCTCAGAACTTTGCGTACATTTCCTATGCCAAGTAAAGAGCAATAACAAATACAGGACCCTAATGCAGCTAGCACTAGCAGCAGCACAAAAAAGTCATTACAAACAGTGAACATAGTAAATTAAAAGCAATAGAAGCGTCAGCTAAAGTTGATTTAAATCTACAAAACCTAAAAATCTATCAAAGTGGTAAATCTGTGTGCATCTGGGGAATCAGTTACCAAATTTTCTGTGCTTGCTTTTCTCCAAGCTTACAGCTTCCAGAAGAAACTGGACGATACCCTGCATGCAGGAAGCCATTTCTGAAGGACCTCAACATAAAGACCATTGTGGTGGCAAACACCTAAGGCTGTGATGTTCCATATCTTCACAGAAAGCTCTGCTAGAAGAGGCCTGCACTGAGAAATAATTGCCAAGACTTGCATGAGCTGCCAGTCAGTTACATCCTGGTGAGGAAGGACCAAATGGGTCAGCCCCATTCACAACCAGAGGATCCCAACTCCCCAGACCATGTAGGCTGCAAGTGTTACAAGACCAAATGCTCCAGATCCCTTGGGATATGGTGGAAGATGAATACTTCATCTGCTTCTCCTTATTAGCACTTTGAACACATGCACTAGGGTGAGATCATGTTTGAGGAAACTGCAAAAGGTGGCACAGAGAGTGCTTTGCTCCAAGGAAGGAAGACATTTGGTGGAGTATTAACTATTTACTTCCCTTTGCTACAAATGGAAAGAATCACAGGCTAATCCTATTGATGTGGCTTCTTCCCAGATTTCATGAGTGTAAAAACTTTACCACTCAGTTCCTTTAATTATACAATATTTTTTGGTACTACGAAATTTTTTATGGAAGTAAGGCTTTCTAAGAGCAAATAGTCTTCTGAGATGAGAAACACCTTTTCAACAAAAAGCACAATCAAGACTTAGCCCACTTCCACAGATATTTCAGTCCTTCTGGCTCTGCACATGAATGACTTAACAGTTTGTCACTAATTTCTGAGCTGCTCTGGGCTAGTATATCTGACTGCACAGATAGTAAAAGTGTCCACCCCTGAGTTCAGACCAATGTGACACAAAAAAAAGAGGCAACAATGTGGTTTATACCAATTTTGACATCATGATTATGTCAGAAAAGTAACATGTCACTGACAACAAAAGCTGTAGGAGAGAGACAAGGTTCACGTGCCTGGGATGGTCTCTGAAGACACACTGCTAGATATGTTCCTATCAAACCTTACCCATCATTTTGTTAAGAATGAAAATTAGAAATTACATTTAACTTTCTGTGGTGTGGGAGTTAACCAGAAGAAATGTGATGTCAAAATCCATGCTTATGAAATAGAGTTGAGCGTCCACCTGCTCTAGTTAGGGACCGCTTCTCTGCTCATACTGTCTTGCCTGGAATTTGAAACACTGTGTATTTGGGAAAAGAAGTTAATTTAATTTCACTGAATGAAGAACTTTGGGAATAGTGACGTCAGCTGAGCACCTGCTCTTCTGTGCCTTCAGTACCACAGATTTCACCTTGCTGTAGCTGCAGACTCTTAACGATTTTGCTTTCTTCTAGACTTCGTTATAAAGGTAGAGCAAGGTTGCCCACAGTCAAAAGCAAGCAATTCCAGGTCCTGCTGTTACATATGGCTGCATCAGACCTCTTTCCATTTGATTAGTGCTTCTGGCATTGCAAAAGGTAACATGGGAAATCCCTGCTTTGAGGTAATGCAGAATTAGCGATAAGTGGCTCTGTAAAAACCTGAGGCTGGTGAAGTGAATCTGAGTTAAGACCACAACCAAAATGTTTTTGGTGCTGATGAACCAGATGAAGACATCCACACAGGTGTATCATAATTAGGCTTGACATGTGCTTACTATTTTGATCTTTGTACCTGTATGTGCATCTCTACAGACATTAGCAATTACACTCTTCACTACAGAGATAAACCCACGTGGGAGTGCAGAGAGGGGTAAGTGATAGTATCTTTTCTGATAGTGTCAGGATTCAGAGGATATAGGAAAAAATAAAAAGAAGCAAGGCAGCAGTTGTTCCCTAAACACATTGATGCTCAGGGAGATGTAACATTCCTGTAGACAGAGGACAGTCCACATAACACAGAAGGGAGCTGTTGCAATCCCAAGCCCACAGCAGCACGGGGCTCTGCTGGTGGCAGGTCTGAGCACTTACTCCTGCTGTTGACATGAGACTGAAGAATTTCAAATGTATTCCAGTTCACAGACCTTGGGAAAAATAAAGAGGAACACTTGATCACTCTTCTGTTAATATTTCTTTCTCCACTCAGGCCTGTAATTTATTGGACATGTTTTTAAGGTAATAATGGATTTAATACCCAGTTGAAGGCAATTTTTCCCTAAATCACTCTTTCAATCTACTGTTTACATTTCCTTGGATGAGGACAAGACAGTTCTGAAAAACGAAGTCATACAGAAATTTGGCAGCCCAAAAGCACAGGGAGAGAGGGGACATTCCAGTCATTGCACATTTACTGGGGATTCAGAAGGGACTGCATCTAATTCCCCTGAAGGGTGGCAGATGGGGTGTGGGTAATCAAACAACTAGCAGAGCCAATGAAAGAGAAGATTTCCATTGATTTCAAAAGTTTCTGCCAGCTCTGTGGTGGAAAGGCACATTGCCTCAAATTCCAGCTGAAGAAGCAGAGAAGACACCCTCACATACTCACTAGAGCAGGAGAGGACCTGAAAGAGGAGAGTGCTTTGGGAAAAAAGTGACAGCAAGCTGGCAGGGAGGGAGCTGCAGGGGACGCTGCTGTTCAGAGAGGAAGGCTTGCACCCCTTTCGTAATTTGGAATAAAATCTTCTGGTTCAGACAGACATCATCTCCAGGCAAATACACCTCCATGGCAACTCCCTAAATCTTGCTAAACACCCGAGGAGTATGTTTGGAAATTATGCTAACTTAGTAGCATCCAGCTCAGTTCTTAATGCACTGGAGCCCACTTAAACAAGGATCTTTCCTCTTGAAATAAGCAACTTCTTCAAAGAATTGATTTCTTTTTGCTCCAGAATATACATAGGAAATACTGTGGAACTGCAGAAAAAATAAAATCCCTTCTGAAGAAATAAACTGATTAAGAGAAGACTGAAATAATTCTGCTAGCATGATCTGATCAAGCAGGAGTTTTTATAAAAATAATGAGGGCCAGTTGTTGACTACTCTATGTGAATCCACTGTAAACAGCCTCTGGAGAAAAATATAATTATAGAACAGCAAGAAAGCATGCTTCTGAGCCCTCACTCAGAGAATCCCAGTGTAACTTCTGTGCCTTGGGAAGTCATACAAAGACCAACAACATCTGCTGATACCAGAGCTTAACTGGCTAGGGTGATCTTGAAGTGGGAGGGAGGGAGGCCCCATAAAAACCTTTCTACCTCTTTTAAACACTTTGAAAATGAAGTAGATCCTGTCCAGTTCTACTGCTGTGACCATGCAACACACCGCCTCTCTGCGCATTCCCACAGGGCTGGGATCTTCCAGTCTCACTCACGTTCA
>NW_008238448.1:2751110-2767253 GCF_000691975.1 Corvus brachyrhynchos | reverse complement strand
AGGATGTGGACACAGGTCTCACGGAGTGAATTGGCCATGTGCTTCCACCTCACATCCCCTGCACTTTTTGTCATGCCTTTGCCCCATTTGGTGCCTTGCCTATTCAGATTTCACTGGTCTGTACTCTAGAAAAAAATAGTCCTGTAATACCAAAGTAGCTTCACTAAGAGTCAATGGGTTTGGTTTGGGTTTGTGGTGCCATAATTCAAAGCAGTGCAATTCTGTGTGTGTATGCAATGTTTCTTCTCTCTCTAAACATTTGTTCCCTGTATCTCATAGCACATCACACATAAAAAAAGTCTTTCCCAAAAAGGCATGAAAAAAGCAAAGAAGCTCCTATCTCTCATACTTCTTTCCTGCAAAGCCAAATTGATGAGAATGAATTATGAATGCCTTTCAGTTCAGCCTTAAAAATATGAGGACCCAATTCCCTTCAACGGTGTCAATAAATACGGAACATGCATGCGTTCATTAGAAAATATAGTTCATCAAGATAGAGAGATAGTATTGTGATTTATGCATTTAAGTAATAAAGTAACTTTTCATTTGAAAGCAGAATGGGCCTCTACCAGGACAGCTAACATGGGAGGGAATATGAAATACTATGCAAAACTAGAGAGACATCTATACTGCAAAACTTCCACTTGTTTGTAGGGCATGGCGATGGGTTGATGCTGTTTTTCTTTGTGGATTACACAGCTCATCGAGTTTTTACGTTGTCTGAAACTCGATAAACATAGCAACACTGTTTCTAATGCACACATCTTTGACTCTAAAGCTAATCAAACAGGACCAAGGACCTTTTATGGCCTAACCACACCATGTAGCACTTTCCAGAGTCTTTCGTGGGCTACACAGATGCCCTGAAGTCTAATACATAATTGCTATATTTCATTTATTTATTTCAGTTCAAAGTGTGTGCATAATGTGTTGCAGCTTCCGAGACTTCGTAGCAAGAGACTGAGGTTATACCCTGCGTGCCCTGGGGCAGGTAGGCACCAGGGGTCCTCCCAAGGGTGCAAGGCCTAGAAGGATGGTGTGGTGGATGGAATTAAGCAAACCACAGAAGCTAGAAGGAGCCAGGCAGCGTAGCATTCAACGTACCACACAGCTGGGAATAGTCCTTGTGTACGCTTCTCCCTGGCTCATGTCAGGAGTGTGCTAACAATTAGGCAGCAAAGGCAATCTGCAGTCCAGCTTGCTCCCTGGACCTGTTTTATTTATCTGCCTAGATGTACATATGATTTCGTTGATACAGCACTCACAGAGACAAGGATCAGACCCTGCCTGGGAAGACCCTGCTGATAAAGGCTGGAGATGCATTCCCTCCTGGATCAAGATTAAAGAGACCCTTAGGGAGCCAGTTATAAATTCCTGACTCTCAGGTTGCTGCTATTTCCTGAACTGAGCTGGAGGAGCACTGTGCTAGCTGGCTGTGGGTAATGGGATATTTTGCATTACATATGGATTGGTGAAACTGGTGATGAGCCTACCTTCTCAACACTCCCATACATCCCTTGATCCCCTTATTCTGGTGCTGGGTAAAATGGAACGGGCATAATTGTACTGGCCAACCAGCTCCACCTTCCTCTAGAATACAAATATCAGCTGAGCAGGTGTTGCTCCAGTTTCCGTCTGTTGTATTATGAAGGGGCACAGAACTGGGGCAACCAAATATGATGTTTCTCTGGATATGCTGTTTTGATTGTTGATGCAGTTTTTAGAACAGTCTTAATCATGCAGTGTTCTGTGATTTTAGTGCTTTTGGGTATTAACATTTCTGAGGTCTCAGTGTGAGTCTCAATTATTGAAATGGCCAAGATTCTGGCAAGAAACCACAGGGAAGAAATCAGTTCTGTGAGGAAGATGCCAGGAGGCAAATATTATTTACATAGAGTACAGAACTACAGAAATATAACAGTATGTAAATTTCTTGACAGATGCCCTGTTTGGCAGCTGCTCAGAAGCAAATTTCATTCTCAGCCAGATCTGCAAAAACACAGATCAGTAATCCAGGATATAAGTGATTTGGTAGAAATTCTGGATGACATCTTACAACTCCCCAAACTACTACTGAATTAACAAAGAAATAACAGATCAGGGAACTGATAATCTTTGTGGGTCTGAATCAGGCAAGGTCTTAAAACATGAGAAACCTCAATGAAGTCAGGAGAGACTGCTGCATCCGTAATGTGTCAAAAGATTGTTTGCCTGACTCTCTAATCCAACACAAGGTTATGCTGAAGAAGGTACTGCTTGCTGGGGTGCTCTGTTAAAACAACATGGCACAAATCTGAGAACTACTTGAGACCGAATTCTGTTGTGAAACTAAGATCAAACATTAGTTTATCACGTCTGTTTGGTGCCCTCAGAAAGATGAATTTGTATAGGTGTGCATCTCATATGGCAGCTGATGCTACCAGGCACAGTTGCTGCCAATACAGCAGACAACTAAAGTGAGCCATACCTCTGATGATAGGTGAGAGCTAAGGCATGTCTGTGGGGGAGTTTGACTTGTTCACAATCATATCTGTTCTATGGGTAAACTTAAGCCCTTGTTTCCGATAATACACATAAAAGCTGAACTTTTATGTGATTGGAAAGAAAATTCTGAATTGTTGTCCCTTTCTTTAGGAAATGCAGGAGAGAAAGGTGGTGGAATTGCAGCTTAAGATGGTGGGGGTTTACAAGTTTTTAATCATATCCTGATGGCCTTTGAGTATATTTAACCCAGGGTCCAGCTATGACCAGTTTATTAGAAGGCATCTTTATGTCATTAACAGGCTGACATGGTTCACTGGGAAGGTCTCTTTGAGCTATGACTAAATGTTCAACACCAGTTGATTGGCAAGGGCTGCTTGCATTTGGGGGAAAGACATTTTGCTTCCCAGAAGGTCTCTGAGCTCTGCCTTATGCAAATACACAGTAAATATGATTTTTCTTTGAACCCAGCCGCTTCCTGCAGCGGAACAGAGGCTACAGGGCAGTCTTGCCCCTTGCCCAAGTCAAGAAAAACTAAAGCAACATTAGTGCAAATCTGTCAGGTTTTATTCTACAATGTATATCAGGCAATACTGCCCTTCAGTTAAGGTAAGAGGAAATCCTGCTTCTCTTTTCAGACAGTTTTTGCTTTGAAGCATCTCTGCATCTGCAGCCATAGCCCTGGGCATACTCCTAGCACATGTGCCCTATACTGTCACAAGCCAGGTGAGCTGCTCCCCCTTCAAGCAACCTATTTACTCTGCTACAAGAGCATCCTGCCCCAGCCTGTTTCTCTCATCATCCCTTCCCACTGGCCAAATGTTACTTTTTAACTCTAAATAAACTCTGCTCTGGCGAGGGCACATGCAGCACAGCTGCCCTGGGACACAGGCACAGCCTTTGCCTTGGTGTGCAGTGAGCAGGATGGTAAAGCCACACCAAAAGCTGAGAGCAAATCAGGCGATAAGTAGCAAAACTGTATTATCAGCAGATCTGAGTTCAGGATTTCGTGGTCATTTGCCTTTATTTATGCCTCCTATTAACCTTACTCAACCATGACATGTGTTACACAGATGGGAAAGCCAAAGCAAAAATAGGCGCAGCAGTTTTCCCAGCTCGTGCAGAACAGCGCCAAAAGCCGAGCGGGAGCGCCGGCGAGCCCTGGTGTCCGGGGGTGTCCATGGGCAAGCGGGGCGGGTACCAGCCCAGCCCGGGAAAGTTACAGACACAAGGCGAGACGAATCCAAACTCCCTAGTGAGACCACCGGAGCATTCCCCTGAATCTCCTGCCCCCGGCAGCCGCGGGGGTCCCGCTAGATGGTGCTGGAGGGACGGACAGACCTCGGCCGCGCTGCGCGGCGGGGATGGAGAGAGGGAGGGAGGCAGCATCCCCCGCTCCCCTCCCTGGCTGCGGCTCCCAAAGTGTTTCCTCCGGAATGCCTGCCTGATGATAACAGGATCCCTTTCATATATATTAGGCAAACACGGGCCCAAGGTGGGTAAACATCACAGGCAGACTCATCTTTCTGCTCGACGCCGCGACGATGAAACCCTGGGTACACGAAATAACAAGCTGCTGAGCTTTTTTTTCAGGCCATCTCTCCAACAACAAAGCAGCTTTTGAAACACAGGGATTACACATTTAAAAAGAAATAATTACTAGCCAGTCATCTGAACTGTCCTTCTGCACCAAATATAAGACTTGGTATCACCCATAAAATCAATGTCCTGCATATGCTAACCTGAATATTTATAGATGCAAAAGACCATGTCACTTATGTAAGGCTAGGGAATCGTGCACATGCATGAATAGTCCCTTGTAAAAATAAATAATAAAAAAGGTTCTGTCGAGATATTAAATTAATTTTCCTTTTCAGTTAAGATCCTTGTACTTAGTTCTGTAAAAGTCCTCTTGGCAGCCTGAAATGTATCCTGTTTAAACAGGAGCTTGTACTCAAACACACTTTTTTTTTTTTTCCCCCTGAATACTATTCCCACTTAAGCCCTGCACAAAAAGCATTGAGAAAGCAGAAAACAGGAATAAAGTCATCTTTGTTTCAACTTTTCCTGTCCCCTTTTACTTGAAGGGAAAAGTAAGTATCTGATGAATGAGTAATCCTTATGTGCTGGGGAGAAGAGGTAAGTGACCTGTAGACTTGGAGACTATTGGCTGTTTTGTCATTCTTCTAAAGGCTGGGTGATAAAGTGATATGGAGTTATTGAAATAACTTTTTTGGAAAAGGAAAATATTTTATATGTTTTCAGTAAAGATTGTGATTCTGTTAAACCACTAATTTATGCAGAGAACAATGACACTAAACTGAAGTCCATTGGAAATGTTCTTCTTTCTGAAAGCCCAGACAAATTCATCATTCAAGGGTTGCTCTTCTTACCACTCCAGCCAGGAGTAAAACCCAGACACGGAGAAGCAAGTGCTGTGCTCTTTTTTCCACAGTGGCAGTCACAGCGCCAGGGCCTCAGTGGCAGGATGCAGCTCAGTGCCTGAGGTGTTAGGGAAAGGAGAGAATCCATGGAAGAATTATGATGAAAAAGGAGCAAGCTGCAGATGGAGAAGGTAGCTGTTCATGCAGTGGGGGTTATACAGCATCTCTCTGTGTGGAAGTCTTGGAACAGAGTATGTTCAAGGGGAAAGAAAAGTGTACATGTCTGCATAGCACATGGGAGAGAGGGGGGCTGAGAACAGTGTGGAAGGGAGCATGCTGAGCTGTGTCTGAGCATTTAATTCATACTGCTATATTGTTAAGACTCTTGAGCAATAAAGCAAATTTTCATTCCAATTAAAGATTCAAGGGTTTTAGAACAATCACCAGAAGAAAGAGAGAAAAAAGGCATATCCTCAGAGGACTTGGTAATGAATAACAAAAACAGTTCTTGTGCATTGTCCAAAATGAATGGTATTCAGTAGAACTGCAGAGAGAGGATTTAATGCTACAATCCACTGTGGTGTTCTCTCTGAGTAGATGTGGGATGGCCCATGATTGACAGCAATACTTAGCCCAGGTCAACATCTTCTGGTCAATGTGTAACACAGGTCATTCTTGGTGTTGCCACCTTATTGTTGTTGCTGGGCTGGCAAACACTGGAAGGGGCAGAGCCTGAGGGAAATTACCCATTGCTTAAAGCTGTTGGAATGAGTTCACTCACACAACATGAATCATATTGCCCATGCATATGCTTCTCTGTGGATATACGTCGCAGTCTATCAGCCAAGCCTGCAAAGCCACTGCAATGGAGCAAAGGAACTACAGCCTGGGGAGAAAAAGAGGATTGGGTTGGAAACTCAAGAATGAAGCACATGTTGGAGGAGGAGGAGGAGGAGAAGATATGTACACTTTGTAACTTGTAGTCATAGATGGGGTAAATCTGCCCTACCTTCAAACATAAGCCATGTACAGGATAGAAAAGGTGGTTCAGAGCACTGAAGCAAAATTTACTGTTTACTAATTGCGTATTAAACTGTTCTAGGGGCAGAGCTACAAGACAGAAAGACTGTATTTTAACTCACCCCCAGGTCTTTCCTGGCCCACAGCCCTATGTCTCCTTTGTATGGGTATCCCCTCACTTTTACTGTGCTAGAAGGCAAGAATACAGCCGAGGCACTAACTATGTCTTAGGTCCCTGGCTGAGAAGATGTCATTCAAAAGGGCAGGAGATGGGAAACCTTGGGAAAACTCTAAAGGCTGAACAGAGCAGTTCTGCACGTTCCACCACTTTACTACCAGGAGCAAAGAGGGATGCCCCAGCGTTAACTCTGCTGCCTTGCAGCTGGGAATCAGCTCTGGCCAGCCCATGCCAGCACTGGGCTGCTGCCTTCCTGTGCCAACCCTGCTGAAAGTGCTCTCACGCTCATAGAGTTCAAGAGCTCAGATTAGTTATCTTTCCTCTAGTAGAAAGGGCTCTGGATTAGGACTCTAGAGGCTTAAATTCATTTGTCAGGTTAAGTGCAGACTTTGTGTGCAACCATGAACAAGGTCTTTAATCTGTCTGAGTGTCAATATCCTTTGGAAAGGGGCAGTAATTCTTCCCTAATTCCTGAGGGCTCGGGGAATAAAATTGGTAAATAACAGAGCAGTGCTCCACTACTGAGGGGATGGCTGGCACCACCCTCCTGGCTGTACCGAGTTCCCTTGCTAACTACCCAGCATATGTGCTGCAGATCTGGGGCACTCGCAGTTAGTGTTTTCATGAAACAGAATATAAAATTAGAAGGAAGCAGCAGCTACAGGGAAATCACACATTCGCTGACTAGCACACCTTTAAGCACCCCTCACTGTTTTGAAGCATTCACTGGGGAACCACTCTCCCAAATTATATCTAATGCCTAAACTCAGTCAGATAGCTTAGGTGCTGCCAGCGCTTGGGTACAATCATTCTCTCCACAGACACACGTGGAAACTGTGATAAGGACGTAGAAAATGCCAATACCAGAGCAAGGCTGCTTTAGTGGCACTTCTCAGAAACAAAGTAAAAATTGAATAAGAACGTGGGTCCCTCTTTCACCAGGTTTAAGCTGCCTATTCCCTCTCTTTAAACTTTGCCTGCCCCCTTTTTAGTATTTCTCTTTCACACATTTTCTGCATGTTCCTTCCTGCTGAGTTACAAACCCCCTTCTGCTTCATTCCTCCTCTTGGCACTTCCCTGCCCCAGCTCAGAGCACGTAGGCTTCATCCCCTTGATGATCAGCTGAGGAGCAGATGGAGGATCAGAGGAGCAGGATGTCTGCTTTATGAGGTGTACCCATGGCAGCACTCATGGCAACAACCAAAAGTGACCAGGAGCCAGGATTTCAAATGATGCAATATCCAAAGTTGGAATGCAGGGGAAGTCATAGTCAAAGTCAGGGATCCTGCAGTTTTGGATTTTTCTCAGCTTTCTTTTAAAGCAAAGTTTCTAGTGTTCATATTCTCAGACAAAAGCTTGGAAATGGGAAGCCTTGAACATAAAAGAAAATGAAAGAATCCAGAACTGCTTGGTTTTTTTTAAAATCTCATGATTTTGCCATCAACCTCATGTTATGTTGGAGAGTAGCTTGGGATTTTTGAGCGTGAAAGTCTGGCAGGACTACAGATGCTTCAAAATCATAATGAATTGAGGCCACAGTGAGCTTCTGAGAAGGCTGCTCCCTTGCAGCTAAGACAATGCTGGGGCTTTGCAGAATGGTTTGGTCCTCCCTACACAACCTCTCACTGGTGAGCCTTGCTATCACCGCCCATCGCAGGCATGGGGATTTTCTTCCTTTTATCCCAGTTAAAGAGGAAAGGCTTATTTTAAGTGCAAAGTGGCTGCCGCACCACACCACTGCTCAAGGTGGTAAAGGCTGCAGGCTCATGCAGATGCCCAGACGATCTCTCCCAGCCTTGCCTTCACACACAGCTTCTTGAAGGGACAGGAGTCCTGCATAGTTGTAGCCATATGTTGAATGTAGCGAAGGCATATGGAGCTAATTATATAAATAAACAACTCGGTCCATGATGATTCTAAATAATGCAAAACATAAAGAGGCAAAACGCTAATGTTCTAACTGATGAAAATAGATTCTTAGGGCGATTAATTTACAATAAAGAGATGCTGCATATGTCAAGAATGGTGCGTCATCGTATGATTTAATGTAATCAGGCACAGCTGCATTGCTCTTGATGTTGGCAAACAATGATCTTGTTCACCTCCTCCTGCATCTGTACTACAGTATTAAAAGAGAAGAAAACTGCACAGTAGAGCCAGCAAACACTTGTGAGAAAAATATTTTTAAAGCATCTTGATAAATATTTTCCAACCTTTGGGATGTTTGAATGCTTGAGGCTGTGTCAGGAAAAAAGTATGAGCTGATATCCTCAAAAAACAACACAAGTGGTCAACAGCCTCCGTACAAAAGGGACTTGCTCAATACAATAGGCCACTGTTGCTGTTACTCTCAGCATTGTTTACCTCTCACAGAGCTTCCAAGTACAAAGCACTTCAAACAAACTACACTAAGACTTTAAACTGAATCCACCCATCAGGTTAATAAAACAAATATTGATTGGGTTTGAGACTCATTACAGAAAACAAACCCTTTTGGATTGACAGAGTTCCTTTGTTCAAGCAGTATTGTCCAGAGCATTCAAACAACATATTAAAATCTCAGCTTAAATCCTGAGGCAATTTTCTACAGTGTTTGCCCTCAAATCTACTTTTATTTGTAGCATATGTATAAATACAGATACATGAAAAGATAGGAGCAAGCATTTCATGCACACAAAGGAAGGAAATCATGCCAACCTCAAAAATATGCTGGAGATTCTAATAATGAAGAGCAAAAGTAAAATTTTTTCAAGTGCATATATTGATTTTTACACCTAAATCTCATTGCAAGACCTGCGACTTGTAGAGACTTTTACCCTGACTCCTCTAGAAACCCAACCTCTGCAATGCAGAAGAAAATCACATTAGCCTGCAAATGGCCTTTCACAAGATGTCCTGCAAGATCTAATGGACTAGGAAAGCATCTTGACATGATCCAACACAGAAAGGCAACCCAGATGCTTGAGAGTAAGGGCAGAAACAGCAAGGATGCAACACACAGAAAAGATTTATAGAGAATAATTGCCTCAGGTACAGGCTGATCTAGATTTTTCAGATTTGTTGCCTGATTACTTGACAGGGAGCAAAGACATCTAAATGATTTTAGGTCCTCACCCCAGTTTCAAACCTAATTTGTGTTCTAAAAGACTTTTGTCAAGAGATTATGCAAAATGAAAGGAGTGACCAGGAGTTCTAGCACTGCCACCTTGTCCAAGTGCTTCAAGATGTGCATTGAGAACATCAAGACTCTAGTGCAGATTTAGACAAGTATGTTCAAAAAGAAATAGATTCTCCACATGGTTTTGAAATTTTCTTCCAGAATCAAACCAGATTTACTCCCCCAAGTAACAGCACAGGCTACAAATTCAAACAAACCAGCCAAAAGTATATTCTCTTGTTCTGCAAAATTTACTTCATTCTCTAAACACAAACGACACATTAGAAACATAAGCCCACAAAGAGTGACCAGTAGGTCACTGACATGTCTTAGTAACCATATTTCAGCCTAGTAATGCCAAATCAAGAATGGTTCATACTTGTCACAGTAGTGTGAAAATGCAAGGAACAGTAAAGAATGAAAATATTGTCAGAAGTTAACCAAGATATTCAATACTCCCATACAAATGGATTAAATTCCATAATGCTGACAATTCCTGCAAACACAGTTCTGCCAGTGGACCAGGCTCACAGTTCCTTTGGGTCAATAAGGTACTGCAGAGAGAAATGGCAAAAAGACAGGTAAATAAAAAAAAATGGCAAAAAGACAGGAGAGGAGGATTCTCCAGACATTTGAGCAAACCATGGCACAAGTGCACATTCACTGCTACTCATTAACTCCATATACACATCACTTAAATAATAATTTATTCTCTTTTCCTGGCCACGTAAAGCAAGTTGTGCTGAGTACATCCCAGAGCAGTCACCTGGCCACTGCACGCAAACCTTTTGGCACCCTGGATTTCTTCCCCGGCCTTCAAACAGGCCCTGCATGGCTTTTTCTCACTCATTCACAACATTCAGGTAATTGTTGATAGAGAATTCTCAGCAGTGCCCAGTCAGCAGTGGAGACTGGTGTGACACTACAGTGAATCCCTCTAACCCAAGGCACAGTTTCTAAGTGACAGAGAAGGTACTAAGAAATTTCACCATCACTGAATGAAAGTGCAGCACATACCCAGTGCTCAGCGTCTGCCTTAGCTTAAGGGCACAGCATTCTGCAAATCTTGTAAAATCAGGTGGTTGATCTGATAAGATACTCTGCATCACTGGGGCTCTCCCTATCTGAGGAGGGAATCAAACCCCATGAGCTTTGCTCAGAGTATCTCACTCGCAGCTAGACTTCTTTGCTGGAAGAGTTACACAATCTTAGTTTACATCTTATCACCAGCACTGCAACAGTCAGACTTCAGGGTTTGTTGTCTCGCAGGCCCCCACTTTATTCTCATTGCTGGGGAGCAGCGTTAGAAACACAGCCTCAGAGTGAAAGAACAACAGGGAGGCAATGGGTGATAAGGAGCAGAAAGAGCTTGCAGAATTAGCACCTGCACAGCAGACTTAGGCTGAAGCTCACTTCATTGATGTGGGGCATTTCTTGCATCTGGAGCGTAATGATTAAGAGAATAAAATACATGTTCTACCACACTGAATGCCAGAAGTAACTGTCGTGTTCACTCACACTGCTCTGCTTAGGGATAATATAGGCTAGTAGGCTTGGGGTAGGACAAAACATATTTTAAGAAATCACTCAAAGGACTAATGAAATGCAGAAAAATTTCTAAAATGGGGAGTAATAATTCATACCCTTAGTAAGTGAGAGGTTCAATTAAGTGCTCCATCTTTTTACAGTCGAGACGGGACCTTCTTTAACAAGTATCTATGTCCAAATGCTAACACATACCCTGAGGCTTTTGCAGACTTTTGCACTCAAACTCCCTGAAGTTGTGCATTTTCTGTTAATCTCTGTTCTTCATCATGGTGCTGAATAAAATACGTGAAGCTTTTGAGCCATTCCCTGCACACCTTGATGACCAGCAACAGCTAAAATGCCCACAGATGAGAAGAGGGACCTCCTCCCTTGCCTTGCCCCATGCTCTTCCCAGTACCATTTCCAAATATGTGACCTGTTGAAGGTGGATCCTCAGTAAAGCAGTGACCTCCTCTGCTCTTACTCTAGATACCACAAGTGCTTGATGCTGTCTCTGATTGCCTGTAGCTGAAACTGTGGGTGCAGCTGTACCACAACTCATGTCCAAAGTTTTAGAAAAGACTACAGTAGTTTGAAAACAGAAACACATTTGCATAACCAGCGAGTACTAATGAATATGTTCTGTCTGCTGCTGTGCATATGCTTGTCCTTCCAATTTCTAGCCCTAGTTCCAATGGGGATTGCCAAGGGTCAATCTAAAGTGGGGGCTTTCTAATGGAACTGAGTCTTATAGTCCCATTTTTCCCAAACCATGGCAAACCAGCAAAAAACAATGAACAAACACATACATAGCCATGAGACCCACATATAGCCATGAGAAACTCAGAGTCAGAGAAAAGCTTCAGAATAAAATATGAGGCTGCATGTCAATAACAGAAAACAATGTATTGCAGATAAATTTAGGATTTTTTTTCTTTTCTTAGACACAGGAAAAAACTAAATCTTTATTTTGATCAGATATGGAAATAAAGGGATTAAAAGAATCAGACAAGTGATTTGTAATTGGTCTCCAGACTGCACCTCTTCCTTTAGTAAAGTGCATACAAGTGGATAAAACTGCATGGATGGACTTTATTAGCTACAGCTTTCCTTCCTCACTCTGGGATTAGAGGAATACTTTAACCTTGACACATTCATCTTACACTTGCAAAGCTTCACTTTTAACAGTCACTTCTCCTTTCCTCTTCACTTGTCTGGTTCTGGCACATAGTTTTCTAAATTAGAAGAGGCTATTGTTCTGTCTTAAAAAGCAAAGGAATTCTCACCTACCTTTGTTATCAAGAGCATGGAGAAATTCAAGATGGTTACTACATCCTAGAATTCTATTGCAGATGACAGAAATATGGCAAAAGCAGTGGTTTGTATAAATAAGGCTCTTGGAAGGATGCATTAGGCTGTCCTTTAAATATGTTAAAGGA
This sequence comes from Corvus brachyrhynchos, assembly GCF_000691975.1. NCBI lineage: Eukaryota > Metazoa > Chordata > Aves > Passeriformes > Corvidae > Corvus > Corvus brachyrhynchos. The sequence continues at coordinate 2,755,067 of NW_008238448.1, read as the reverse complement.
AAAATAGCAGGAGCATGATTTTATTTATCAGATAGTAATGTAAAGCCAAGTATACAAATCCATGTTACTTATATATTAGTGAGAGACCTTTTTTTTTTTTAAGGCTTCCTTTATGCTGAAGAAGTTTGCAATGGGATTTTCAAGAGCACTCAGCACTGCCCCAGCTTTGCACTGAGCTGGATGTACAAATACTGCTCCTGCTGCTGTCCACAAAGGCAAAACTGGGCCATTACAAGGTATCCACAAGAAGCCCACAGCTAGGGGGGCACACTGAGATGCACCACTACTGGCACACACCTATCGTCCACAGACAGGAGGGTCTGTGGAAATGAATGCTTATTCAGAGGGCTGGGGAATATGAGAATTCAAGGAAGTTTTTTTATGTGTGCATGGAAGAGGGTGCTATTAAGCAAAACACTTGAAAGTTAATTGCAGAATAAAAGAATATACCTCAAGGGTACACACTTTCTCAGTACACTGATTTATTATAATTACAGAGTTTACCCTTACCTTTTTTCTTTATCCAGCCACATATTTGAGTTGCTTTAGATTAAAGTATACGTCTTGTTAATTATGGCATTTAGTTCTCAAATTGTAATTGGTGTCTGGTGCTAAGCTCCTATAACTCTTCTTGTCACTGTTTCAAGGGGGCCTGTTTAATTTGCCTGAGGTAAACTAAAATGGAAAGTACCGTCTTATTTGAGTAATATGAGATATTTCTTGTGGCTTTAATGACCAAATATTTTACTGTTTATGGGGGGACACAATTAGGTGGGGGTGTCTGTGTGACAATGGGCAGTCCTACTTGCCAAGAGCTAATCAAGGTGGATGCTGCCATAATAATTTTTAGGGGGTTTATTACGTCCTTTAAGTAGATGAAAGTAATACCACTTAGAAAAAACAACCACCATCAGACATTGGATAAAAATCATTGCAGTGAGCGACTAGGAACTTTCCTGCCATGTGTTCCTTTAAAAAAATCTTGCTAGAGTGTGGGAGACTGAAACACCCTGCCTAATCACAATTTTCTTCAATCGTTTGGGAAACGCATCAGGTACGAAAGCTGAAGAAAGGACTTTGGATATTTGGGAGGAGAGCACCTGACAACTTTCAGGTGCAAATCAGAAATGGCTGTTGCATCCTTTTTTAAACCCACACTACCTAAAACTAATGCACTCTACCTTCCTCACAGCTTTCCTTCAGGTGCTTTAGGTATTCTCTGATAGCTCTTCATTCAGGTCAAGGTAAATGGGTATCTTCAAGTTAGATTCCAAACCTGTATTTCAGCATCAGCCAGATTTGCAAGGCAGTTGAGTCAAGAAGTTTCTAAATTTGTTCTCCCAGTGGCAATTTACCTCAATAAGTACTTTCTCCCAGAATTTCCCATTAAATTAAACAATTAGCTGGCTTTGTAGCTTTGAGGGCCTACTCTTTCTGCATAAATAAAGTGTGTGCTTTTTTTGCTTCTATTTCTTCTGTTAGTCTCATCCCCCCCACTTTTTCTGTGCACCAACTTATCAGTGTGGAGAGATGGTTAGACAGTCTAGATAGTAAGTAAAGTCGCTCCTTTAAAAAAGTGGTTTTTCCTAAGAAACGTATACTAGGCAGGAACCAAATCAGTCCACCTCACATTTACATGAACAAGTTTTCCTGCTTTTGCTCCATCACAGTTTTGCAGCTGAAAGGAGATGACAGAAGCCCAAGGTAGGTTTCTCTTTTGTTCATGGGAACACTGATCTTGGCAATTCCCTCCTCTCCCTTACACTTCCCTCTGGAAGGCAAGAGGTTAAAATATCTCTCTTTCTGCTTTGGGTCTTGATAGCAAGTATCAATGTGACAAATATCTCTAAAGTTTTCTAGTCAGAAATAGGTTTCCAACAGGTATTTTAAGCAGGCTCACACTTGAATTGCTCCTGTTTCAAAGCAGCAATAATCAATTCTTTGGTTCACAGTCTTTCTAGATTTTCTTCAGGTAAGATATGCATCATTATAAGAGCACCTCAATTTTATGTAGCATTAATGCCTATCTGAGGTGCTCTGTTTCTTGTTTATACCAAAGGATAAAAAATCATATTGTATTCTGTTCCTTCTCCTCTTTCTTCATCCAGCAACAGCCAGGGGAATCAGGGCAGCTGTTCATTCACTGCTGTAACTCATAGTGCTGTCAGCAAAAAAGTTATGTTTGCTCGCTGCTTCAAGTCTCTGCAATCTTTCCCATAAATAAGCTGTCAAATTGCTGATCATCAGGACTGGGTCCTGCTAAGAAATAGGAACAAGCAGCAAGACTTCTGGAGCCACTGAGTGGTGAAAGGAGTCTTTCAACCAGCAAGCCCGTCCACTTAAAGCTTTGCCACTGAGGGATACAAACAAATGTGCTCTTCTACAATTTGAGATGACAACTCTGGGATGGACTGAGGACTTCCAGAGGTATCATGAGGTTCTTGTGCATGACTTTTACATCACCTTGAAGCCAACAAGATAGACAGTCCAAATCAGAAAGAGACTATTCCCTTTATAGTTCTTTGGAACTAAGACATTTGTCATCATCATATTTCTCATAGTTCTCACTTTGCCTCTCATGGAGAGAAATAGCAGACCTGTTGCTGAAGGCACAGCTGTTGCCTACTACATCATTAGTCATTGGCCACAGATTTCAATTTCACAAGCAGAATGAGAAAGCTAATGTGGCTGCTGTTAGCTGGGTTGTACATCGTACTGCATCATATATCTGAACAACGAAACTTCCACGTCTTGGTGAGAAATTGTCTCCTCTGGAGATGATGAGGTGGAAGGAGATTTTTGAATCCCCTTCCTTAATGCTACCTGATCTAGTGGAAGATGTCCCTGCCCTAGGCATGGGCATTAGAACTAGGTGATTTCTAGGGTCCCTTCCAAGCCAAAACATTCTATGATTCTATGATATACTCCACAGTCACCCAGGAAAAGGTCTTTTGAACCGAATGAATGCAAGTATACATAAAGGATATCTATGTTTTGGAAACCCCTACAACATATTTTTTCATCACAGTTGTCATTGAGAAACCCACTGGAACTTTGGGAACTCAGCCACATCAGTATCATCTGCCAAGCGCAAACACCCAAGTCTCTGCTGAGGCTGGGGATGACATCTGTGATAGTCTTTATTTAGCAAGACACTCATTCCAAGACACTGAGAATCATTTCTGGAAAGGAAAAGAATCATGGAAAATACAGAAGCCTGCTGATGCAAAGACAACAATTATTCTTATTTTATTCAGCAAGAAAATGAAGAGACTTTTAGTCCATGTCCCTAGAAGTGACTTGTATGGGCTAACGAAAGAAGTTGCATAAGGGAAGTCAGATCCAGCTGAGTGGTGGCAATTGCCAATGGAGACACCTTAAATCCTCCCTTTGTGAATAAGCCTGTTTAGTAGGGTCAATATTGCTCTTTCGTATCTCTAACACTACCGGGGTCATAACCTTTGGAAGTTACAAGGTTAAGTTTTTACTACAGCTCTGTTTAAACAGTAATTCCTATATTAAGGACCTCCTTGCAGTCAAGAGCTCCTAACTTTATTTCCCACAAATACTTTATGAAAATGAGGAATGTATCCTCTCTGTGCTGGTCCTTACAGAACATCTCTTCCCCTTCACCCAAAGCCTGAGAGAGCTTGAGCATCTCATTGGCAGAGAAGCCCCAGAGCAATCCCCACAAAGAAACATGCTACATCAATTGTACCAAGTTAGAAGTCAACTGGTATCATGCAGCATATGGTAATCATAAGTGCACTAACACCAATCTCAACACACACTTCATATCAGCATCTGCTGTAGATTGGCCACACAGTGTTATTGCTGAGGGGAAAACTGTCATGAAATTAGACCCACTCAAGCGTGTAAAAAGCAGATCATTGGCAAGGACACCACAGGACATGAAGTGATGCTATTTAGGGAGACCTCTTTCTGTGATCTCTTTCC
>NW_008238448.1:2722303-2751069 GCF_000691975.1 Corvus brachyrhynchos | reverse complement strand
CCTCTTATCTCTTCAGGAACTGCAGTGGTGTTAGTGCTACAGGGTATATACTCCCTTACCTGCTCCTTTTAATATCTCTTTATAGATTTCTTATCTGTGCATCTGTCTAATCACTTGTTGAACTTACTGACACTGTGCCTGCAAAATATCTTGGGTAAGAAAGTCTAAAAGTTCATTACCTGCCTTATCAAGGATTATTTTGTCTTTTAAATTCCCTCCTACTAGTTTCCCAAAGTGCTTCTTAGTTTTAGTGTCACAGGATGTGCTAACAGTTTGTCATTTAGTTTATACATCACTTTCATATCCCCATACACATCTCAATCATATCCCACTTCAACATTTTTTTCCAGTCTGAAGAGTCTCTGCATTTTTAATCTCTCCTTGTAAGACGACAGCTCTCTTGTGTCAAACATTTTAGATATCCTCTTCTGGGTGTTTTCTACCTCCACTATTTTATTCTCCACGTGCAGAGACTGGAACTGTGCCCAACACTCAATATGTGGACACATCAGTTTTACACAGGATCAAAATGTCAGTCTTGTTCACAATATCATTCCTTCTGATGCCCACAACTTCACTGGCTTTTTATTAGCTTCAGCAAATTAAGCCAAGAATTTCAGGGAATCGCTGGTAACGACTTCAAAATTTCATTTATCAAAGTGATAACATACAGTTCAGAGTCCAGAACAATGTAGCCTGGTTAAGATCATCTTTTCCTAAATGAATTACCTCTTATTTACCTGAAGTATAGTGTATCCACCAGCTTTTTTTCATTCAGTTTTATGATGTTTCTGAGCAACTGTGGAAATTATTAGGGAACCAAGTATCCAAGTTATAAAAAAATATGTAAAATTGGTGGGGCTAGTGCCATCCTTCTCAGACTGCTGTGTCATTGCAGCTGGCATCATTCTCACAGACACAGATAGGAACAATCCAGTAAGCCTCTGTGCCAAAACCCAGACAGGCATTCCTTGGATAGCTCAACATCTACCACAGCTTTCTACCACAGAAAAAGGATTAAAGTGCTGAACTTCACAACATTTTCTCCATGGGATTTTCATGGCAATAGACTAGCTAGTACACAGAGGCCTTTAAAATTATTTGACAAGTCACTTTCAACTCAGTGGTAATTCACAGAAACAGACACCACTTTTGGTTAATTGTGAGAAGCTGTATCAGACTTGATGTACCTCTATCTAGAAATGAAGCCCCTAGTGCTTCAATCAAGGCACTTAATAACAATAGATAAAATTGTGCATGTCTTACAGAGAAGCCTTTCCTACTCTTGCAGGAATCGAATTTTTCCATAGTTAATACATAAAAGTTTTCCATAGTAGGTTTACATTAGCCACAGGTCACTCCTGTGATTCTCTTGAAATACTCCTTGTTGAATCCATATGAATGCAGAAGTGAAATATTTTGCTAGATCTTATCATGTTTTCAAGCCAGTAAGGACTCCTAACACAAATGTTCCAAGCAACCTGCAGCAGCAGATGTGGTCCCAGACTGCGCTGCTTCATTGTCACTGCAAGCTTTGCTGCTGGAATATTTCCTTGCTTTGTCTGGTCATGCTGACTGTTCAGGTAGCAAGACTGACTGTCAAACAGTCAACACTGCCCTGTGTTTCCCACTGGCATTAGGGAACAGCCAGCCAAGAAATTGTCCAATAAGTTAGTTTCATTTTTAACACGGCAAAAATAGCTACCTGCTCATAATGCATGGGGACACTATCTTCTTATTCTCAAGCAAACTAGCTGACACTTTTGTTATCTTAATATACTGTGTCCAAGAAAATATGGTCATGAAAGTACCAGCCTGATATTGTGTATGAGACCAGTTGAAAAAGTCCTAAAAGAGTTAACCACTTACAAAGATCTTGACATAAACCAAAGCACCAATATTATTTGAAAATGCCCAAGAAGTCCTGATCCAAATCCCATACTGATAACACTAATTGATTTCTTGAGAATCAATTTTAAACTTCATCTAGAGAAGGCTCGAAGTGATTTTGCTCTCCTCACAAACAGCTAGTGTAACAGTCTCTGCTCTTTATCAACTATGAAACTTAACAGACTCTTGGATACTGTCACATCTGACCCTAGGATCTCCTTTTAACTCTGGTGATTTTAAGAACTTCAGCAAAAGAACACTAATTTGAGCTGTCACTATCATGCTGTGCTGTCTCTAGGCACATGGTCTGGTTGAATGTAAGGTGCAACCAGCCAAAGATTTAATCCTTTCAAGCTGTTATTCAGGGAGACTGGCTGATGAGGCTTGTGGGGTTCCTCATTGTTCTGCATGTCACTCCTCATCTGATTATTGCACACAGCCCCTGAAGCTGTCCCATTGGACAAGTTATCAAACCATGCCTCACTCATCACAACCCCAATCTATCTGAAGGATTGCAAAACAAGCAGGAGCAGGTTTTGGATTCATCTCTGACATCATCTACCTGGCATCCCTTTGCAGTGTATAGGAGCGTATTTGCTCAAAGCTACGGAGCTGTGCCAAAGGCAGTCCCTTCTGTTATCAAGGCCACTGCACTTGACTCATCCAAAGTGCACATTGCCAAAGGGTAAGCTGGAACTCCCATGTCAGCTGGTTGACAAGACACCTGTCAGCGCTTCACGGGACTCTCTCCAGAGCCTGGGACTATCATTGCATTCACAACCTGATAGTCCAAGCTCAGCAAAGCTCACAAACTCAAGTGTGCAATACTTCTTTCTTGTTGAGGGTTCATAATGAGTCACAGACCTCACCACTCCTAAGAGAAAAGAGTGCAAGTGACAGACAAACTAGATTTGTTTCTTTCGGATGGATAGTTACCACCTAAAACACAGGGCTTCAAGGCTTCAAGCAGTCTGAAACATCTACCAGAGGCTGTTGTGTTACATGTGGGGGATACTGTTCCTTGTTTGTGCAAGCACAACTCCTGCCATGACCTGTTTCTCTACTTCGTCATTCAAGCAGAACCCGGAAAGATGGGGGCAGGTCAGGGGGGAGGAAGGGGAGAGTTGTTTGTGGTGGTATTTTGCTTGTACTGTTGAGAAGTTACATTCACACACCCAGGCTGCCCCTAGTCTGTGTGCTCTGCTCCACAAGCACAACAGTGTGCATGCAGGAATCCACTGGCTCAAATATATCCAGAAAGCTGTTTTAGGGACAGCTTCTCTTTGCTTTACCCATGAATGACTTCTTACTGGGATTATTCCACATGAATAAGGAAGGGTTATCTGGTCTGTAAGACCTGCTTTCTTTTGAGTCTTGCGAGGGAAACAGTGGAAGCTCTATTGTTGAGTCACATAAAACTGGAACAGACAAGTTGCTACGGACAAGGCTGTGTCATTTAGACTCAAACTCTCTTGTGGGAGTCATGTAGAAGGTCCTCTTGTTATGGGTATTTTCCCTTCCAAGGCCTCACAGTTACTAATTCTGGTAAAAGATTGTCTCTGTCTCCCCATGCTGCTGGCCAAACTGGGAGAAGACAGCCTGCTAGTAGCTTTTCAATATTTGCCTTAGAGTACTGAGCTCACTGTGAGGAGCAGGTGGGGAATACCCCTTCTCTGTGTCAAAAGGACCAAGCAGCATTGCAAGGGGAAGAGGTTTTTGTTCATCCCTATCCCTTCCAGATAGCCATGTCTAGGAGAGGGAGATATGAACTCCAAGAAGAGCATGGAAAAAAGCCCCAGGCTCCTGCAGAAGGGATGAAGGCGAGGAGATGTATGGGGCCATTGTTTTCCCAACTCTGATTTGAACATCAGCTTTAGTCAGCTGTCTAGCACTTTAACCTCCCCAGCTTTAATTCTGCCTCCTTTCCCCTATCACAGGCCTCTGAAGTTGCAAACAGCTTATTGTGCACTACCTACTTTTTTCCGGATGTGTCACTATATTCTCCAGTTAACCACCTCAGTTTCAAGGATCAGTCATACAGTCGCCATATATAAGGCAGACTCTCCTTTTTTGATGACTAATTGCAGGCAGCACAGCCCTGAACATTGACACCAGGATGATTCAGAGAATAGGCACACACAGAAGTGTGCACTATACTTGTCCATGCATGGATGCAAGCACTTCTCCCTGGGTTTACGGTCATTTGTACTACAACGTTTTCAAAAGCAAGGAATGAGCCAGCTAGCCTTAGTAGCTTGGTAGACCTGGTAGCCAGTCTGCTGGGAACAGGGAACAGTTTAAAGCAGCAGCTACAGCAAAGAGTTAAAAATCATTAAGCCCATTCCAAAAGCCTAGCTGAAGGGCTGATGCACTGTTTGGGTTTGAATTAGTCACTTGACCTCTGTTTGTTTTATTCATCCCAGCCGGAGAACTGGGCATAAAAACACCCTTGCCACAAAACTATAGCAGATTAAAAGAGGGAAAACAGAACACACTAAGAGAAAGAACAAAATCCACTTTGCAGTATTTTCATCAGCATAACAGCTGTGGGCTTCAGGTGGAGTGTGAAAAATGTCTCTCTGACTTAGGATGCAGTTTCTCAAGAAACAAGGGTTACTATGGCATGCACAAGGCAATGACATGCTGAGGTACCAAATACTTCACCCTAGACTCGCCTTATGCTGCATTCAAACCTGAATCCCAACCGAATTAATGAAGGTCCAGATGTGCCATGGTCCAAGAAATCAGGACAAAATGTGTCACTCTGCTGGATACACCTACTATTTTTGATCCTGGAAATCTTGTTGAGGTAGAATTTAAGAACTTTGGAGGTTTGTCTGGGGTTTCTAGATCTACAGCCCCCTCAGAGCAACACACCTCCTCCAGCACCTTTTGTCACAGCACAGCCACTGTTGGAGCATACCAGCTCTTTCTAGACCAAAACATGCTGATGTGAAAAGCTGGACCCATGGCTTGTTAGTAAATTCAGCTAAACCTGATTTAGTGTGTGCACACCTCCACTTACTTCAGTAGTGATATACATGAGCCAGAGACTCTTCTCTCAGGAGATCTGAAGAATCAGCTCAGGCTCAGTAGTCATAACTATGGTAAAATACGACCTACGGGGCCAGAATTGGTCGCGCTCTATCATGCATTGTCCTGCTGCCAGTTAGCTCACACCAAGCCATCTGGAACATCTCTGCACCTAAGAAACATGTACATCCCTATGGACAAAAGGGCATTTCCAAAAGTTACTTGAAAGCTGTAGAAATTTCTCTTATCTGCCTGGCCTTTGGATAACTAAAATAAGATCCCGAATCCTTTCTAGACAGTCAGCTTCCTCTGAAGCAAGGTTTTAAGAGATTCATTTTGAATTCTAGAAAGCTTTATGAGTTAGTGAACATGAACAGCGTAAGAATGTAAATGATACACAAATATACTGAAAGACAGCTGGAAAACTGCATTCAGAAGCAAGCACTTATGATATAATGGAGGATTAATTTGTGTGATATAGTTTGTATTCACTTTTCACCTCTTCAAGGAGGTGAGTTTGCCTTTGGTTGTTTTGTTTTATTTTACTGCCATCTTTCCATTTGCCAGCACATGCCTCTCTGCATACAGTGTTGCTGTAGTTTAAAACTCCAGAAGCTTTCTCAAGGTTTGCAAGGACATGCACATCCAACAACCTCTTCTGCAGGTTTGTTTTTCTTCAAATGGGTGGGGCTAATTCAAGTAAATAAATAAATAAAATTGACAAGCAAATATTTTCTGCAACTGTTTTTGGGACATGCCATTACACTTAGTTCTAAATGAACTGACTGACCTCAGGATCTTTTTGAGTCAATAACATATGGTCACTGCTGACAACTGAATATTTGCTAGTGCTCAAGAAATAAAATCTATCTCTGTGTAGTAGATGAGTTCATGGACCAAATGTCACTTGGGCTCCTACTGAAGCCTATCCAGAAGGCTGACTCAGAATTCAGCCAAAGTTGACGCCTTGTATAAGGTACAGTGCCATGACCCACACTAACTGTAACAAAGGCAGATAAAACCAAACTGGCAGGGTGAGAATGGATTTTTCTACATTTATTTTGCACCAACATATAATGGTCTAGTCCTGGCAAGCATTGCGTGGTGATACTACCAACAAAACCAAATCCCTTTGTTTAAGAAAAAAAACAAGAGTGGCAATCTTACTCACATGCACATAATAAAATTTTAAAGTTATAGCATCATAAAAGTATAGCAAGTTCTAACCGTTGAAAACTATCTTTCATATTTAATACAAAATAATTTTCTTATTACGTATGATGAAATCCAGGTAATCTGAGAAACCCAGAAAGGGATTCTTAAATTTCTCTCCCTCAGGCTACTCATGAAAAAAATGATGTACAACTTTGGAAAGTTTGTTTCAAAATCATTATAGACCTTCATTTTTAAGAGCTGTCCAGAAGCAAATTCCAGCTGAAGACTTAGAAGCCTTTTTTTATGCAAAATTTGTTCCAGGAACTCTTGTCCTTCTAGCAGTTTAACCACCCAGATATATAACAATCTGCCAAGCAAAGCTATTTTGAGTAGTGTACGAAGGACACATCTTTCAAGGAGTTTGCATTTCCTGCAGACAGGTAGTGGTAACCACAGAACAGCACACCACGCAATTTTGTGACTCAACAGTACAGGCAATTTTGGTGACTCTGCACGCAAATATGTGCACTCTGTTACCGGATTCACACATGCAGATAGAAGACATTTTCATAGATTTACCCACTAAGGCAATACCAACGAATTTATCCTCAAAATGGCTAGGGAGGAAAATGAAAATCAAAATTTTTCTCCAAATTTTGCTTTTAAAACTTTATATTCAGAACAGTGGGTGATACTGCAACTCCAGCATAGAAGCAACTTATTCCATGATGCTTAATTGCACATGACATCTGTGAAGTTACAATGTTACCATTAGACAGAGGCTACTTGCTCAGAGCTTTGCCTCTGGAGGTTCCACATTCAGTAAAAAAAGACTCCAACATGTATGCAAGTCTAGTCTTGAATCTCTCTGCTGAGTCAGCCATGAGGGAGCAATAAATGCCCTTTGGAAATCAGACTCCAGACCACTATGGCTGAGTTACAACTCAAAACAATAGTTCTTTCTTCTCTTTCCCCCTTCATTACATACATATTTCATTGGCAAGTTAGCCTGGAGTGCCCAGCCCTCAGTTACTGGTCCCATTCTATACAGGGTACATGTAGCTCAGGAACCAGTTTCCGAAATCCTACAGCTTTTATCACAAGGGAAGAAGTGTGATCTGAACATGGTGGTCACTGGGAATCCCTCATTAGAGCTGTTAATTTTAAGAGTTCTTATGCCGATTCAGCAGCAGAACAAGACTGAGAAGGACAGATAGCTGGGGTCAGTAGTAACACCTGTTCCATGGTCTGAATTGTCTCCATCAGCCTATCACTCCCTTGGGATTCGTAAGCCATCCATCTTTCCCTCAAACCTACGTATTTCTCATGTAATGTTGTCACATCAACTAACTTTGAACAACATCCACTAAGGCCACATAAAAACAAGACCTGATGACAAACAGAACAAAATGTGTTTGCAGCTGTGTTGCTGTAAATGGCAGGAATCTCTTCCCCATCTTCTTTCACGGCACCTTTACCATAGTGCAACTCCTTAAAGCCAAGATGCAAAGTCTTAACACATCTATTTCCAAAGCTGTGGCTTTTTAAACATAACGACTTTCCAAAGCTCCAGTCAATCATTAAAAATTACAAGCAAATATAAACAAAATATATATGGCCCTGGATTTCCTCCAGAGGCCTGTGGTACACTGCAGGCAGAGGATAATGTAATTAAATATGGGCAGTCTGCCGACTACTCACTGTCGGTTTTGGCCGGATGTGAGCTGAACAAGTTTGCCCTATTGCAAACACTTGTTTTACAGTGCTACAACTTAATTGAGCTTGGAAAGCTTCTGCAGGCATTAACAATGACTTACCTCACTAATGAGTAGGGATAATACAACCACTTTGACTTGGTGGGCAAAATCCACCCTCATATTCATTTCGTAACCTCACAAGTGAAGGTGGGCACTTATAGATATGTGTGCTTGGGGGAAAAAAGAGAGTGATAAAGTAAGCTTAAAATGATTCTCTGCATTGAAAATATACTGCTGTGAAGAAGATCTCAGCTACATGATAAGTGGAATGTACAGGCACGATTTGCCCAAAAAATCAGTGGGGAACTTCCTCTATACTGCTGATGCTCACCTCCTTTCTGAAGTTGCTTAATCACCTATGTCAGAAGAGATTTACTCCAGGGAATCACAAAAGGGTTACTGAAATATTCATCTGCAATAGGCCAGTTTGTACTCAGTGACAAGAAGCTGCCTCTCATTTCCTGACATCTCTCTGGGTGCCATTTTAACTTAGGCAAACCAAGCACTCTGGCACTAACAAACTCAACCAGCTTCCAAAACCAGAGCAGGGACATTTCCAGCAAAGTTTATTTGCTGGGTGGTGTTATTTCTTTCCTTGATTGGGTTATGAAGCAGCATTTATTTTGAATGAAAGAACAAATTAGTACATTGCCCAAACCCCTCCTTCTCCCTGGGAAGACAGACATTCTACCCACAAGCTTTATCCCAGACTAAGTCCGGAAGTCTCTTGAGGAAGCCCGTTGTTAAAAATATTGGCAGTTACTGCAAAAATGGAATTATGGTACTCTTGTCTTCCTGAATTTTATATTGTACAATCTAGTTTGAAATACGCTGCCTAGAATGGCTGCAAAATACAGGACAGATATGACCGATGTGTCTGCTGCTGTAAGCCAGATGAGACTGGATAGTTGCTCATCTGTTCTACAACATGGGATCAAAAGGTCTTCCTTTAAAAGTCCTGTGAAAGATGGCAATACCAGAGAGCGGCTGAAGCTCCCTGAAGTATGACATACTGCCAGACTGTGGCTGGGTTTTGAAAAAAAGACCCTGCATGTTTGTCTCTCAGAAGGTCTTTTCACAATGCTCAGTCTTATACTTGAACACACACAATGAAGGCAGGCACAGGAAGGAGACTTGGCTTGAGCTCAGGATTCCCTGGTGGTTGGGACTTCAGAGTTATTTTTGTCTGACTTGTGTGCTGTAATTTCACTGGGGCTGCAGATGACAAATTAACTCATATTTGCTGCTATTTACAAGTATTTGTTTGGATTCAGGGTGTGATTTTTTTTGCACATAGGGATGTGTCAAGCATGTGTGAACTTTGCATTTCATAAGATTAACATAAAGCAATGCACCTGGGAGATGACATAGCCTGCACCCCACTACCTGTAAGAAGAGACTTCTGGAAAGCCATGTCTGTGTTATGTACGGAATATGGCGTAAGGTTCACACAAAATGCATCCTTAACAATACTGCCAAGACATATTTGGAATGAACAGGGCAGACAGTTCAAAGACAACTTGCTCTCCAGCATCACTCAAGGAGAACCTCCTTCTGTTTATATTCTTACCTAAGAGATACCAAAATCAGATAATGTCTGCGCCTGGTTTGATTCTGACTTTCTCAAGTGACTTCCCACATGACTCACCTGGGTGGAGAATGGCAAGCAAACCATCAGTGAGATCCCTGTAAGCAGGCGCAAAAACAAACAGTAGCCTTTTTACTATTGTGCATGAAAGGCAACCCATGTAGATCTTTTACCTTGAATAACTGAAACAGGAAGACATTTGACTTTGTTTAGCCTTCCACAGGCCAAGAAGGTTTACTCCCAGCTCAGGTCAGGCCTGGGGCACTCTTGAGACCTCTTTGAAGCAGTAGCATCACAGGTGAGTAGAGTACCAAGGTAAACCTCTATGCTGAGTCCCAGAGTGAAAACCATGCTTGGCAGAGCGCCTTGGAGCAGGCAGCTCCAGATCAGAAGCCAGGCATTATTCCTGTTCTGTATTGAGTTTTAGAAAAAGCCTTTAGCAAGTTACCCTACATGCATCTGCTATTTGTGCACGTACACATACACACATAAGAACAGCCATAAACATCTGACTAGTGGCCTGACTTTGACAGTAGCCAACATCATCAGATACTTAAAAAATACCACAGCCACCCAGCATGTGTGGCTGACACTTTTCAGGAATACATACTTCAACTCTGATATCTAGGAACATCACTAGCTGAACACTGACTTCAGGAGACTACCATACATTTCATTTGACACATTTCTCAGTCACTCTTTCAGTCGAGGACATGTGACACACAAAACCAAAAGGTTTCAGCAGCCAGGAATATACAGAGCACGAGCAAAACGCATCCTTGTTCTTGGTGTGATTGGGCGCAAAGTGGCTTTGAGATGAGAAAGGAAAAAGATGTGGCACAAAGCTCACTGTTTTCCGTTCCCTTCCAAACATATCCACACCCTGCATTAAGTGCAATTGGCTGAAATGAGCAGTGATCTTTATTAAGTATTCCTCTCCCCATACTTTGAATAACAATGTAATTCAGTAGCTTAGGTACTGCTAATAAGTGAATATTGCTGAGCTCCTGGACACCTGTACCTATCTAAGCAAACAAGAGTATAGCTAGACATAGACATATCTATAGTACAGATACAGAAATACAAAGACAAACTGTCGTTTTCCAAATTATCGAGAAAACATTCGATTCAAGTTTTGACGGAAGCTCAGTTCAGCTTTGCTGTTTGAACATGCTGGTGATAATGGACGCTTCCTCCAATAGTGGCAACAACATTTCTTTTGAATCTAGACATATATATTTCCTTGCAAAAGTGAATTTTTCCAGGTCCCACAAAAACAGGAACTGCCCTGCTTACTGTCTTAGAAGCTGATGACAACTTTGTATTATATACTCATGCTACAGTGGCATATTCTGACCTCAGCTAGACCCTTTGAGCTTAATACCATAAAGAAAGAGTAAATGACAGCTCCTGTCTGCCACAAACATCTCATTAAGATCCAACCATGCCTGCTCCTGAGATAACGAAAGTGTACAAGATATCACAGGATCTCCTGCTTCTCACAAGTTGTATGTGCAGTTTCCACAGATAAGTTGCAGTAACCAACCCCAACACGTAGGAGAGAACAGTGTGGATACCGTGAACAAGAACAGCTCCTGCAGTTTGTCCCTACTGCTCGCTGTCCCAGTGCACACCTGTGGCTGAGTGAATTTTCGTAGTCCATTCATAGGTTTGCTCAAGCCTGGAAAAGAGAAGGCTTAGGGGTGACCTAATTGAAGCTTTCCTGAAGGGAGCCTGCAAGAAAGATGAAGAGGAACATTTTGCAGTGCCATGTGGCATCAGGGCAAGGGGGAATAGCTTCAAACTGAAAGAAGGAAGGTTTAGATCATATATTAGGTAAAAATACTTCACTCTGAAGGTTGTGAGACACTGGAACAGGTTGCCCAGAGAAGCTATGGATGCCCCATCCCTGGGAATGTTCAAAGCCAGGTTGAATGGAGCTCTGAGTGACCTCGTCTAGTGAAAGACCCACAGCAGCAGAGTTGGAACTAAATGATCCTTAAGGTCCCTTCCAACCCAAGCCATCCTATGATGCTATGATTTGTCATGGCACAAAATCTGTAATTTGGGTACCCTAGTCTCAGGCATCAAGACTGACAAGAACATAGAGTTCTGTGCCATGACAGAGGAACGGAAGAAAGATAAATCACTTCAGTATAGCCTGACAGTATGTGTAGTCTACATGGATGAGTAAAAATCCAGATAACAACAGCGGGGAGCTTAACTCATGACCCAACTATTACAAAAGTGCAATCTCATTTCCTCTCACCATCTTGTCTAATATTTTATTATTTGCTCATATCAGGACTACTCACATGGCTTTCCAATGTAATAGAATAGGAAGGAAAAAAAGTCTTCCCACATAATATTATTGTTGTTGTGGATAAACGAAGAAAGAGAAAAAACCTAACCCCAAAGTTATGAGTCACCTGAATGCACTTAAGTCAGATGTAGAATTAAGGAACAGGCACTGACATGCAGTCACAAGAAAATAAAAAGCTGCTTCAGCCTCTCTCAAAACGAATGCTGCAGGGCAGTAGGACTAAGGGGAGTTTAAAAAATAAAAAGAGAATGGGGGAGGGGGAGGCTTCTTAACATATAAATCACAGTGTCAAAATCCTTTTATCTTTTGGCGCCCAAATCTCTCATCTGCTTCAGAAAATGCTAAACAAGTCACTAGCAATTCTTTGTGAATTTTTAATTGGTGTTTTCACAACCTTATTCTTGATATTTCTAAGAGAAATTAGCAGATGTTCATGAGAGGAGTTTTAGAGAGAGAAATCTTTCAGATAGGGTAGGGGTGAGCTAGAGAAAGAGCTGGATGTCCTCTACCTTAGCACCAGCTCCAGTAAAACCTCCTAGCTTTTCTCAGCTTCCGAATATACTCTCCAGGAGCGTAAAAAAGTGGGCTGAAATTGCCTACATTTGTGGCAGTGTTAAGTTTTACATACAGAATCTGCAGCACCCGGTCTCTAGTTTGTACACAGCAAGGTCACAGCAAGACAGAAGTTTAACCCTTCTCCCTGTTGCCAACACAAAACTGTTTTATGTTGCTAGAGGACGAAGAAAGAAGTGAAAACTTTGGGATGTATAGTAAATAGCCTGCAACACAGTTTCAAAAACTTTATTTTCCGATCTCATCTCCTGACTTGACAGAAAACTCCTTGAAGAGGGGAGTGTTAGGTTTGGTCCTGGAAATGGTTCATTAGATTGCTTATGAATAGACAGACAACAAACACATCTCTTGGTAAGTTCTTCAAAAATTGTGTTTTGTTCAAGAGCCAGAGAACAAAACATGGCAAGTTTCAATTTCAAAGATGCTGAAAATGTTTTTTCAAAATTTTAAAACAGATTTTTCAATTGTCATTGTGCAATGCCATTTTCATTTAAAGGCTGCCCTATGTAAGAGTAGGAAAGAAAGCTAAATAGTCAAAAACTGAAATAAATCTTTTTGTTTGAAGATAAATGAAACCATCAACATTGACTCTAACATGAATTCTCTCATGGTGGTGTTACACCAATAGAAAGAAATAAGCCATTTTGTTTGGCCTAACCGAATTTTAAGTTAGCCACTGAAACAAAACATCCACTACTGACCCAACTTGGCTAAATGACTAAAACCTCCTGTCGCTGGAACATGTTGGGGGCAAGAGAAAGTTTTAAGGAAAACAGAGGGTGTGGAGTCAGTACATTTTTGAGGCTGAGGTTTTGAGCACATTTTTTGAGGTTCTTAATACTGTATGGCTGAGCAGAAGTGTGAAAGGAGCCATTAATCTGTTCACCGTGCTGGAGCCAGGGCTGGATTACAGCAGCCAGAAACTTGGTCATTATCTTACTGTTTCTTCTTCCCTGTTTCCCACTTCTGCATCAGACTCAAACAGCAAGTTCCTCTGGATGGCAAGCAATATTTTACTCTGCGTCTGGGCAGTATCTGCCTGGTCTATTGCAAAGGCTTTTCAGCACAAATCTGTATTGCCACAGGAAGAACAATTTTTCTCAAATGCGATATTGGCTTTCTTGTTCTCTTAAAATAAATATGACAAGTTGGTTGAAACAATTTTATCCCCCTTTCCCCAGTGAAAATATGAGTTTAAACAAAATTAAAATCCTCATTTTCTACAAGTTGCAGCATCTAGCTCTTTAAAATGGAAGAGGAAACCCAGGCCTGCACTACTGAATGAAGACACTATTGACCTGAGTCTGGGGTTTTGCTGCTTACATCTACTAGGCTCTTCATATGAACTCTGGTCTTGGGAGAAGTGGAACTGCAGGTCCTCAGGAAAATAAGCTGTGGGGTTGTACAGGTATAAATCAGCTACGTAATTGGACCTACCTCATTTGGGCTTCTTAGTTCTAACTGGAGCCTCTAAAACCATGGATAATTGCAGAGTTTGGGGCACTGTCAATGAAAATCTAACCAGATAATGTAATTTCAACAGGTACCTATCATAGCTGCACCATCAAGCCTAGCTGACAATAACCTGATTCTAGGCAGTTTGTGTTCCCTAAGTCCATCAGCTTCCCCTCTCCTCACCCCTTATTCTTATCCAAGCTGTGCCTTAAAGGGGCTCAAGTGTTTGCAAAGTTCTTTTTCTTCACACCAGAATGAGAGAAGGGAAAAAAGCATCCTGAAATATGAAAGAGCCTTTCTTTTTCTCACACATCTGTAGCTTATTAAGGAGACTGTCATAACTGAAGACACTCTGACCAAGCAACTCCAGGTTTCCTCTGGTAAGGCATGATCAGACTATAGTGTCAGAGGCTGACAGGGTGCCAGGAATCACCAGCAAACTTGCAGCAGGGGTAGCAGCCAGTATGGTGTGAATTGTGTTCTTTGGTGCAAACAGTCCTGGAGGACTGAGAAACTGCCTAAGAATTCTAAGTCATTTGAAGAGATTGTGGCATGTTAGAACCCACAGAAAATTGTTTCTTCAATGCATTATTTATTGCTTTTCTGTATTTATATAATATCCAGCTTCCTGAGAGTAATTTGTTTTGGATTGTGTAACACTGGGCAGAACATCAAACGTATGTTAATCAGTGGTAATAAAACACTGAGGTTTATGGTCACTGAGGTATTAAATATTGCTAATAAATTATAGGGCTAGCATTTTAAATGAGCTATAGTTTGGAGAAGAGCAGTAGCACCATGTCTGAGAGCATTAATTGCCATTGCCTGACTTCCTAATTACCAAGAGTTTCAAATATGTTTTTAAACCAATATATCACTCTCTGTTATACTTGCAATGAAATACAGCTGAAATTGGAAAAGCTACAATAGTGCTAAGTACTTTACCCTTTCAAAGCACTCTGTGGGCATGAAAGCACGGTACCTCTGTGAAAGAGTTAATTATTACTATCCTCATTTTATACATAAGGGAAGTAGAAGTGCAGAGAGGTTAAAAGTCTCCTCTGAGACCACCCAGCTTGTCAGGGTTTGCATGAAGGGGACACACACACTCTCCAGTCTTAGAGCACAACGAACAGGCAGTGGTCCCTTTCCCCAAATGCAGCCTGACTGTGTGGCAACAGCAATCCACTCATAGCAGTGGCATCCCGTCCCCATACCGTGTTTCTTCTTCTTGTGGAAGGACTGGAAGACTGGCAAGGCACTGGAAGAAGCAAGAGGCACTAATCTTCTCCTGGAATAACTCACAGAGAGGGAAACCGTGCTGCATATGACAGGCTCTCCTGCTTTCTGTATATTATATTTTAAAAACAACATTTTTGGTGACCTGCTGTCCTAGGATTTGCCACAGGATTGCACTGTACCACGGGTCATGCCCATCAGTGGAGACAATGCCACTGATGTGGCACAGAACACACGTGAACACCACAGCACTGGGAGAAATATAAAGTCCAAAAGGATCTGGCAGGTGTTCTGCTGTGGGCTTTTCTCAACGCAGCAGCGAGCACATTCCATGTGCCATGTGGGCCAGTGTGCTGCTAGTGAAGCAATCCAGGTACTCCAGAGTGGGACTTTCACCAGGGTCTCAAGGCATTACCCTTACACCAGGTAACAGCCTCCCTGGTAGAATGGTCATTACTGAGAGCTGCACAAGGGTCAGGTTTCAAAGCAAGGGGCTTCAGGAAGGCAAGAGCTGGGGAAGCCTGCTACATCTTTTCAGAGAACAGGGCTTATGCTCACCTGAAGAGGACAAGCCAAAAGAGCCACAGACAGGCCACACACTGTAGGTTTGAGAAGCCTGGCAGCATTTAAGGATAAACACTACTTGTCCTCTGCCTTCCATTCACTCTGTATGAAAAACAGGAGCCACCTACTTTCTGTAACTCTCCATTAAATTCTCTCCAAGCATAGTCCCAACAAACTACCCTCATGCTGAAGTGCCCTCCTCTGCACCCCTGCCCTAAACCTGCAAGGCACATTCACAGAATCACAGAATCATTTAGGTTGGAAAAGACCTCCAAAATCATTGAGTCCAACCTTTGCCTGATCACCATCATGTCAACTAGACCTGAGGACTACATGACACATGCAGTTTTCTCTTTGAACACATCCAGGGAAGGTGACTCCATCATGTCTCTGAACAATCCATTCCAATGTTCCAATCTTTTCCATGAAGAAGTTCTTCCTGCTATCAAACTTGAACCTCCTCTGGTGCAGCTTGATTCCATTTGTTCTCATCCCATCACTGGTTGCCTGGGAGAAGAGACCAACCCCACCTGGCCCCAGTCTCCTCTCAGGTAGTTGTAGAGAGCAATAAGGTCTGCCCTGAGCCGACTTTTCTCCAGGCTAAAACCCCCAGCTCCCTCAGCTGCTCAGCTCACATAAGTTACTCTCTAGACCCTTCAGTAGCTCCACTGCCCTTCTCTGGACACACTCCAGCCCCTCAATGTCCCTCTTGTTGTGAGGGGCCCAGAACTGAACACAGGATTCGAGGTGTGGCCTCACCAGTGTTGAGTACAGGACAGTCACTGCCCTGGTCCTGCTGGCCACAATATTCCTGACACAAGCCAGGATGCCATTGGCCTTCTTGGCCACCTGGGCACAGCTGGCTCAGGTTCAGTCGCTGTTGACAAGCCCTCCCAGGTCCTTTTGTACCAGGCAGCTTTTCAGAGACTCTTCCCCAGGCTGTAGCACTGCCTGGGGTTGTTGTGACCAAAGGGCAAGACCCAGCACTTCCCTGTGTTGAACCTCATACCACTGGCCTCAGTCCATCAATTCAACCTGTCCAGATCCCTCTGCAGAGCCTTCCTACACTCCAGCAGATCAACACTCCCACACAACTTGGTATCATTGAGATTTCAGACAGCCCCAGGCACTTTGCTGCTCACCTTGTGTTTTGGGGCAAGAGAAAACAGGAGCAGCTAGCCCTGACTCACCCATAAGTCACAGGGGCTACAACCAAACACGTAACATGACAGCAAGTCTGCAGGTGGGGAGTGACTCACAGAACCCAGGAGGGGCTGTGGCTTGTCCAGCATGGCCATGTCTGGATGAGGGTGGGGAGACAGCTCGTGTGTGGCAATGTGGCACCACAGGAGCCACAGGACACATCTGTTCTGCTGGCCTGCCTGCTGCCCCCCCTTGCAGCTGCTCCTGGAGCTCTGCTCCCTCCCTTCAAAACATGGAAGGTCACAGAGCCTACCTGTACTTCCAGGTACCTCCCTGCCCACTGCAGAGTGGGAGAGTGAGCCCTCACCTCATCTGGGGCTGGGCTATGGGTTCTGGTGTGGTGCAGGGGCCACCAGCCCTGGCAGCAAACCTCCTGCTGATGCAGCAGGGCAAGGAAGAGGCTGAATAATGAACCCTTGCTGCAGGGTGTCTGATGAGCATAAGGACATGATATTTGGCAGCAGGAGCCTGCCTTTCTGCTTTGTGGGCTCTTTGCTGGCTGCCTTGTGCCTCCTGACGTAGGCACTCTGCGTGTGGCATAGCCCAGGCTGCCTCGGGGGGCACCAAGGGGGCCAGCTGGCCCTGGCATCCCCTCCCTGGCACTGCCATGAATAACAGTGCTCTCACTGCTCCCAAGAGGACTCTGGTCCCATCACAGGGTGACCTGTCATGGAGTCTGGCCTGGGGCTGGCAGCAAGAGAACACAGCTGAAAAAAACATCTTTACTCCAACAAGGCAGTCACTTTGCTGCCAAACAAAGAAAATTATTTAATTTCTCAGGACAAAAGGGAGCTGAAAATTGGGATGAGAAGAAAGACAGAAAAGAAATAATGCAAATCAAAGCACATTCAGACACTTCACAATTGTATAGTGAGAAAGCATAAAGAGTCTTGACAAACAGTCACAGACATATTTCAGCCTCGAAATCAAGGATGACACAAAAATTGCGTTTAAGGAAGAAACATTTGTCAAATGAGAAGTTAAATTCTGTGAGGGCAGTCCCCTAAGCTTCCTTCCTAAAGTATATGTAAACTCCTAAGATGTTTCCAATTTTTTTTATTAACCCTCTTATCTCCCATTCCTTGCGAAGACTTATTAAAGAAAACACTACCTAATATATTGGTTTGTAATACTCTGAGCACTCCTGACACTCATGATCAATGGTGCTATGTGCTGCATAACTACATTTTTGCCTCTAAAACACATTTAAAGGTATGAATAATTTGCAGTTCATCCTGCCCCTTATCTCCCTGATCTTTTAATTGCTGACGACCACTGTATACTCTGGCAACCACTTGGAAAAGCCATGCAGGTGTTTCTTGCAAAGCCCTACTTGAATTCTCTGTGCAGTGAACATGATATGGCCTCAAGTCATAGTAATTGGGCTTGGATTTATAATAACAATGAATTAGAGTGCTCTCCCAGAAGGCTGCAGCCTCAGTTGCACTATGCAGTGCTAGAAGTACATCTGGTCACGAACAACTTAAAATTGCACAAGAGCAATGCTCTGCTATTCATATATCCTGCCAGCATGGGTGAACCCTAAAACCTTTGGGTAGTTGCTTCTGTCTGGTGGTCGGAGGCTTGCTCACCTGTGGCTGCTGGATCTGCTGCCACTGAACTCAAAGAGACTTCAGAGGTACAAAATCACAGTGTGGTAGAGTAACAAGATAAAGCCCTTGAACACTCTGCCTGAATTTCTGCCTGCTGCTGTGTTAACAGTGAGCCCAGTCACAGGAACAGAAACTACCCTAGAAGACCCAGTGCATTTGAAGGGCCCTCACAGGCATGACTCTCCTTGAATATTAAAATCCTGAGCATAATTTTCTCCATAGGCCACCCTAAAACATATATTTATTATAGTTGCTTTTGGAAATTACAAAACACAAGTCCCAGTACAGACCAGAACTACTTCCACATCAAAGCAACCTGATTCTTCCACCAGATTTGTAAAGTCTTGGTTCTTAACCCTCCTGAAAACCAAAGCGCCACAAATATTTACTTCTCTGTCCAACACACACCTTGGTTCTTGCTTGAGTGTTACACGCAACACCACTTCAATCGTACAACAGACAGACATGACTTCCTTTTTCTCCCTCTCTCATGCTTTCCCTTTGGTTCCTCTGGCTTCAGATTCAAGCACAGCCAGCTATTGCACTCGCTGAAAATAGACTGCATGTAAAACTTCTTGTTTGTTCGGTCTGACCTGTTTCTCCTGAGTGGAATGGGAAGAGCCAGCAGATCAGGACTTCAGCAGCACTACTGTTAGTCACCACCGGTCACCTTGCTTCTGATGTTAACTGTCTTGAACAGAAGATACGTAAGTAGTAAAAGCATTTTGGTTTGCTACTATGCAAATCCCCTACCAAAAATTGACTGAGCTCTTTTATACTAATTGTCATTATCCTACATCCCTCCTCAGCAGCTGGGGAACTGATAACTTGGATCAAAATGTGAACTGTCCCATAATTCAAAATATTCTTCAAAATGTTCAAGTCAGCTTCCTACTCTTCTGCTACCAAAAGAAGGGGAGATGGGGTTGGGCTTCTTTTCTAATAGCCCTTTCTCTTGGTTTTGCATGGGTTCTTTCATTTCTTGAATATTTATCTGGGACCATTCTGAACATACTTAAAGCAGATTTTCCCTCCATTCATCTTTGGTTTCCTCACTTGATCAAATCCTCCTGAAGAACCACACATGGAGCTGCTTCTTTTCACTGTATAATCCATGGAGACATATACACATGTATGTTCCTGTATTTCTTGAAGCCTAAGGTAAGGCTAGCAAATAGCAAGGCTTTAACCAAAATTGCTTCAAAGTGCCTACTTCCAAAAGGTGGCTATTAGAGATTTAATTTGAACCAATTTGGGAGGGGGAATCCCACTTTTCGATTATTTATCGCAAGCTGGGAGCTGTACTCAACAATCCTTATGGGTCCCTTCCAACTTGAGATACTCTATTATGAAGTCATAAAGAAAAAAAGACTGTCAAATGCAAGAAGAGGAAGTTCTGGGAGTTCTCCAATTATTTTTGTTGCCAAGAAACATTTTTGGTATTCACATGCTCAGATTTTCTGTCCTATCTTATCCACAGTTCTCAGACAGCGCTTCTCCATGCCATGCCCTAGAGGAGAGAAGTGCCAAACCCCAGCATTGTAAAGCATGTAAATGCCTGAATAAAAATACTATAAGGATGAGAAAGTTATATTGGATTAATTTCAGTCTGATTTGCCATGTAGAGAGGTGCAAGGAGGAAAGAGAAACAGCTTTATCTGAAGTACTAATATGATCCCCATTACCGAGCATCTTAATTCTTTACAATCTCTAATGTATTTATGCTAAAAGCACACTTGTGAGGAAGAGAAATATTATCTTCTGCCTTTTACAGATGAGGAACAGGGATTCAGATACTTAAAAAGTATTTACGAGTAAAGCTCAGTGACTCCAGCTGAAGCTGGGTCCCTAAGTCCTCCTGAGAAATCAGCCCCAAGCAGGTACAACACGCTCAAGTAACCATGGGATTAGAGACCCGACACTTTCAGAGCTCAGCGGCCCAGGAGCCACACAAACCATGGAGTACAAGTCCCTCCGTGCACTGCTACCTACCCTGTTCTGCTCTCCCTGTTCCAGCAGCTGTAGTTCCTGGTGCTGAGCTTGTCTTGTTCCTTGCCCCTGCTGAAAAACATCCTGCTTCCTCCAGACCATGCTGCCAATTCATCAAGATCATTTAGACTCCAAAGCTCGTCTCTGAAGTGTTCACTCTTCCTTTCTGGCTTGCTGTCACTGCAGTAAGGACTCTCTGTGCTCCATCGTGCAACTGCCTACCATTAGCAATGAAAGCCATCAAGCAGAACAAGACTCATCTCAAATCTCAGCTGTGCTTTACATATTCCTCCATCTGACAGGGAATGGATCATCATTCTCTGAGCACAGTTTTGCCCCCATTTGTTCATAACATCATCTTAAATCAATGACATTTATGCCCTTGAGAATGTCAAACACTTTAGTAAAGGCAAAGTAAGGTTAAAGGGTTGTTCCTCTTATGAGATGTATTTTCTGTACCTAAGAGAAATCAGATCAATTTGACATGACTTTGAGAGAGAATGTGAGTATGCCATACAGCCACTTATAGACCAGAACAAAATAATTTAGGATGTCTACAGTAATAAGAACTCCTAGAAACATTTTTTTAAAAGTTTCTGAAGAATATTCATGTTGCTGCTTTCTGCCACAATTTGTTGAGAAATGGCCAAATATACATAATTTCTCTTGCAATTTGGCCACAGATAAATTATTTCTTTTTCCCAACCCAACTAATACCTTTCAGAACTGCAAAGTGAGGCTTTGCTATTCTCCATTCACTGTTTACAATGACTTCACAAAAGAGGTCCTGTGAAGCTACTTTTATTTTAATAATTGTTATCAAATTAAATTGTTATTTTGGAGCAAAGTCACTCAAGTATAGGTGTACCAGTATCACTAAAATTACTCTTAAGAGAAATTGGTCATCTGCCAATTAGTTACTCTGTCTTCCCTCAGTGTGTGCCATTGTGTTCAGTCTTTGGCATGCTCAAGTCACATCGTGCAGATGTGCTTGTGGAAGTGAAATCTTTCCCTTTTCAGTTTATTAGACTTAGGCAAAGTCTTTTCTGATTTGGTCTTCTGCTTTCCTCCACTATTTCTGATGGCTCTCACACAGATTGCAGTGGCAAAACTATCAGCAGTTCATAAGGGGGCCAAATCCTTTCAGATGTTGTGTACAAGTTTCAGAGCTGTTTTCAGATTTACTTCCTTTCTTGTTTCCTTGCAGATATCCCTTTGATCCACAGAGTGGATTTGGACATCAGATATACAATCAGCATGTGGGACAATTTTCCTACAAACTGGCCACATTCACAGTCATGACTAGTCTGTTGGATCTCCAGAGATCAAAATGAAATGTATCCAAAGTCTGTATTGTTTTTCTATGCCCTAGACTGCAACAGCAAAGTAGTCCTGGAGCCAAACTTCCTCAAAGTTGACAGGACACCAGACTTGAGTCATCTGGGCACCAGACTGGATCCAACTCCAGTAGCTGGAGATGAAGACAAACCTTTTTAATTTATCATAGGAGAGATTAAAAGGTGCTGATCAAAGTCTAAGCACTACTGTCTTTGTCTGGACTACTGTGATTATTTCAGTTAAGCTGCCACTCACTGGCACCTCAATATAACTTCTTTTTTTGATTCTCTCCAAATATGAAACACAAAGAAGCAGAGCTTGTCCTAGGCTACAGGGTTTTTTTCTGTTTATATTGTGTTTTGATTTTTTTTTTAAGAATAGTAATTGAGAGAGTGGAGACTTACAGTCTGTGTTTCTTACAGTCAATGTACGGGGACTTCCATTTTTGCTCCAGTGCACTTTTTTTGTCCATGCCCTTGCTTGGCAGGTAGGAGGGAGAAGGAGGTGCTCTCCTCTTAGGGCAATGAGGAGGCTTGGCTCACTCAAAGAGAAATCACTATGGTCTAGGCTGGGACACATCCGACAGCAGACCCTTACTGCTCTCCTGGGTATGAAGGCTTGAGTCTTCCACAGTCTTCTGTACTCTCATAGTTATTTCCAGTGCTCCAACTTACTGTGCATCAAAAAGAAAAGCAGGTGCAACAATTTGACAGCCAGGGCCACAACTAGAATGAAGCTTCAAAGAGGGAAGAGCTGGACCAACATCTTCATGAGGAGTGGCCTTGAAAGTAGAAATATTTAATCCTCCTCATTTTCAAACTAGTTTCTCTTGGGTTTTTAACCATTTTACTAGCTAAAGAGATTTCTTCAATTCCTGGGTTGAAGTTTGCAAGATTTGCTCCAGCTTTCTTTTTTTTTTTATAATACAGGGGTGTGACATGAGAAACTTAGCACAAATCTTCTATAATTAAGACAGGGAACCTCCTGAAACTAGTCAGGTTTCAAAAGCGAATATATATTTAAGCACAATCACAGTATTTCAGGAAAATTTAAAAAGCTTTAATCATGAGGAAAGGGTAAAGGCACTTTTATTTCAGGCTTAGTTCAAGCATCATCCGTCTTCTTTCCCTTCCATAAAGGCAAACATTCTCAAGTTACAAGTTTTGAAAGATTTTTCCAGGTCTCCATTTTCCTTGGAGCTTAATGCTGTCTTTAATCAAGACTTCCTTGTGGAGCTCTACAGCTTATTCTACAGTCCTTGTAATCAGCATTATTTCTAGCTATTCACTTTTCCAGCTTCAGTAGTAGAAAGCAAGGATTATTTTCAAATTTATGATTGCATCAAAAATATAATTTAATTTTAAATTATTTATATTTTTACGCTAACTCAGCTAAATTTTCCTAGCAAATACTGAGACTGAAGTTCTGCTACTAAGACTCTTTCTAGAAGGAATGCTCTTCCTTTGCTGTAGAGATTTGTGGACAATATTTCTTTTAGAAGTAAAAAAATAATTAGCTCCTGAACGAGTTCCAGGTTTAAACTTAAAGAGAGCTCTCTAAAAAATAGCAGTCAAAAACCTCAGGGTTCTGAAAATATCAAATATACATGTATTAATTTAAGGGTACATAAAATTTAATTGATATAAACCCCAGAAAAAGGAGCAAGAAATAGATACTTTAAGTGCCTGGTAGAAGTATTTGAGATATATGAAACTTATCCTAAGCTAATAAATAAGAAGAGTTTCTACAGTAAAGAGTCAGAGAAGTTGTATCATGACAAATACAGTAGAATAAAAATAAACTACAAGCAATGCTGAATACAAAGAATGAATGACAAGAGTGTTTGGAGCCAGCTACGGTGAGGATGAGAGGTGGGCCCCCACACTGCAGCCCTGTGCCTGCCCTGAGCAGGTTGTCCTGTGGCAGGGTTACATCTCAGAGGAACTGGACTGAAGCCCCCTCCTGCCTTCTATCTGTTGTCCTACCCAGCCTGGGCTGCAGCAACAGTTCTCAGAGGCAGACAAGCCTCCATTAACCCTTTCCAGGCTGCTGCTGTGCTTCTGAACAAACCTATTATGAGCAGAGAAAATTGTATTTTTTCCAGGACTCACTGCTAATCACTGTTAGCAAATTTGGTAATGTTTCAAGGATATTATAACAATAACCAACTGGGGACATGATAGAGAGTGCTTCCCTACAGTGCCTTCCTTCTTCAGGAATCAGCTGCTGGCAGTATTAATTGACTTGCTAATGCAGAAAAGACAATGTAGAGCCTTTTAAACATATTTTTGAGCAAAACAGTGCAAGGCACATGTTGTGGTTTAACCTCAGCCAGCAGCCAAGCCCCACACAGCCACTTGCTCACTCCTCCACCAGCAGGATGGGGAAGACAATCAAAAGGGTAAAAGGTCAAAAATTTGTGGGCTGAGATGAAGACAGTTTAAGAGGGAAAGTAAAAGCAGTGCACACAAGCAAGGCAAAACAAGGAATTAATTCATTGCTTCCTATGGGCAGGCAGGTGTTCAGCCACCTCCAGGAGAGCAAGCCCCCATCACATGTAACAGTTACTTGGGAAGACAAACGCCATCACTCCAAATGTCACCCTTTCCTCCTTCTTCCCACCACTTTATATTCTGAGCATGACGTCATACAGTCTGGAATATCTCTTCAGTCAGTTGGGGTCACCTGTCCCAGCTATGTCTCCTCCCAGCCCCCAATGCACCCCCAACTTCCTCACAAACGTGGCAGTATGAAAACATCTTGGTTCTGTGCAAGCCCTGCTCAAGAATAACAAAAACACTTCTATATTATCAACACTGTGTTCAGCACAAATCCAAAACTTAGCCCCATCTTCTCATTGTGAAAAAAGTTAACTCTAGCCCAGCTAAAACCAGCACAGCACAGAAGGTATTTACAGAAATTACAGTTTCGGGTAAATTTAGAGGAAAAACAGTGTTAATTCCCACCAATAGCAGCTGTATGTGGTCAGGCTGATCGATAAATTAGCAAACTGGGGAGACTCTGTTTCCTTGAAAGAATGAAGTATAGTATCTTCCTCCTGTTCAGACACCAAGAAAAAAGTTCAGCTCTCTTGTCTGGATGTATCCGTTCACTGTTACATTTTCATGTTTTTAGCAAGAATATATTACTCAAGTATGAGGGAACATACCAAAATAGTTGACAGAAAACAAAGGGCATGGAAGAATGGAACATATGAAGATGCTTAGAAGAACAATGTATGTTTGCTATCCCAAATGTTTCTTGTATCAAAACATAAGGAGATTTCAGAAAAGGATCTGAAGGAGAGATAGGTGACAGGACAGTTTAAGGAAAGTGTTTTCTGAATTTAAGTCATGGCCAGGGACATAGAGGGAAGAAGAAGCAAAACATATAGGGAAGACGACAAGCACAATGTGGTGATAGCTGCTGTCATGAAGCTGGGCTGAGTGGGTTTATGGGGCAGGTTTTCTGACGAGGCACTGAAGAAAGAGCTGAGGATCAAGGAAAGACTGAAGTGGAGAGAAGCAATAGCTGAGGTCACTTAAGAGAACAGAGAGCAGGGAGAGGATGCCGAGAGTGACAAAAAAGTGATAGACATTAATGGATTGGAGGTCTCAAGAGGGCAGGGTGAGGCAAGGGGCAGAGGGTAAATATGCTTTGTTGAAAGAAGTGGAGAGGTGAGAGAGAAAGCCATGCTCAAACCGATCAGAGGAGGACCAGTGTTTTGGGAAAACAGAAGCAAGGCTCTTTGAGTGAGTGGGAGTGTTGCTCTGGGCTTGTAAGTCAAGGGGGGTGAGGGAAAGAAGTCAAGGGGCTAGGAGGTCGGGCAGGATGTCAGCCAAGAAGGCAAAGTCAGCTTCAGATGAGATTATGAAGGAAAGCAGGTATCATAACCATTAGAGGGGGAGTGGGAGAGCAGCCATGAATCGGAGAGAATGCCTACTTGCTAGTACCTCCCTGCTATGGAAGAAGCTGCCCAGGGCTCTTAGACACACACTGCAGAAATAGTGCAGGGCCTTTAAAATATCTGGCAGTCTTTTAGATCCTAGTCTCTTCCCACCCACACCCTACCAAAATGAATAGCTCCATTCTTTTGGGCCAGAGTATTGATTTCAGAGTCTGCTGTAACGTGGAAATTCATTGAGGCCTCTTTGCCTTTGCTAAACCATTTCCTGAGTGTTTCTCTAAGATCAGAGAGTGCCTCCTCCTGACCCCAGGAAGAGGGAGAGCCCAGCCTAGAGTGCTGGCAAGGCTGGTAAAAGAGTCAGTAATGAGCAGATCAGCACCCGACCACAAAGGCCAGCACCACAGAGTCCTCCCTCCTTTTTCTTGTCAACGCATGAACAAGCCACTATCATTCCCTCTGTCCCAATGAGTTTGCCACTGGTTTAGGCAGACCAAGGATCTTCAAGCACAGCTGGCATTCTTAGGGTACAAACATCCACGTTTAAAACTCCTGGAGACAACTGCAGCACTCTGACATCAGTTTTTGATCAAACACAGCATCTTTGTGGAGGGAACCGATACAAGTGCTCTGAGATCATTATCGGGCACTGTGCGCAGAGCGGTAACAGTTTGACAGCTACCGCACCAAGAGCTCTGCCTGTCACTTCTCCTGCTTGTTTGCTCTCTTCCTTTTTCTCAGCCTACAGTTTTTTGCTCTTCACTTACAAGTGCTTTTTTAACACTTTGAGACTATGCTTTTGCTCTTATTTAGGGCACATCTAGTAAGATGCTCTCTGGCATGGAGGACGTACAATAAAATAACATAATTGACGGCCATTCTACTGAGATGTTAACTACTCCTTATAGCCTGCATGCAAAAGAAACCACGTTGAATGTGCAATGTTTCTGAGTTAAGACATCAGAGAATTAAAAGCACTAAAATAGGCACTTCATACTACAGACAGCTGTTGCCAGCTGTGCTTTTGAATAGAATTTCTAACAAAATTGGCCTCATGGAAATAAAAGAGGCTTATTAGTATCATCCCAGAGAGCAAATAGAAAATTATCTTGCATTCCGTCATCTTTTTATCTGCTCTTATTTGCTAGAGTAATCACATACAGTTTCCAGAGGTTCTATAATTTCCATAAATCTTACACAATCCACATCATCCTTCAACAGGCTGATGGTTCACTGGATGCAACTTTCATGGGGTGCTTTGAGTTTGAGTGTTTGGCAGTTCAATTCAAGTACAACATCAGCTCTAGAACTGAAAGCAAAGGGTCAAGTGATCCTGGGCAAAGCAATCGCCTCAATGAATTAATGTTTGTACTAAGCTTCTGAAGAGACAATGTGTTACAGAAGCACCAACAATACTAGATGTAGATTTTCTTCCTCATAAGCCTTTTGCTTGTAGAGAAGTACAGATGACACATGACTCAGTTAGAATTTTTGCATGAAATAGCTGTGACTCCTTTCTTGAAGGAACAGGTAGCAGCTTTGCCCTCCAAAACCTAGCAAGGCTTACACAAAGAACAGCATTCCTTGTACTCCAAGTCTCTCTCTGTTATTCATACAGTTACTTTTCACTGTACATAAAATTACTTTTCATCAATTTTAAGCAAAGAAAAATGCTAAATGACAGACAGCTCAGGTGCCTAAGCATGAATGCAGAAAGATTGAATAAAAATTCCTCCTGGTATTTTCAGCGGGGTGTGTTCATCAGACTTTCAACTAATCTCAAAGAAGTTTTAAGTCTTGTCTTAATGAGGATCACGAGAGGTCTCTTGGTAGTTTTCAGTGTATGTATTACCAGCATCACAGAGTTACAAGCCATGAAATAATAAGAAAAGGGGACTGCAGGAAGGTAGATAGTAAGAGCTCAAGGATCTTCCATTCAAGCAGTCAGTATGAAAGTTCAGCAGTCATATTTGCACTGCATGCTAATCCCATCCAGGTTTTAATGTGCCCAAGGAGACTGACAACTAGGAGAGTTAGGCTTCAACCCATCTTGAAAGTGAGCTACAGGGAGAACACAAACACGAGTCACAGCATCTTTGGGGGATTGCACAGAGCTGACCTGATTAGCACTGAGGATGAAAGAACAACACACAATAACACACTCCACGCTACAGAGGCTGCAGAAAACCACCTTCAGAGCACACATGCATTCTCTTGCTGTGGCTGGCATGCTCTCTCTTTTAAAAGACAAACTTGCTGTGGTATCAGACATACTGAATGAGGGCTACCTCACTGGGCTACAGCCAAGGCCTCCATGCATATCATCCAGCCTTGCTAGATTCCAGTACTCATTACCCAGCTCAGCAGTGAGGTATAAATGGCTTTGCAAGGGCTTCGTGCCCTTCTCTTCACATCATGGAGAGAAGCCTTGCAACCTGCTCTGCTCATGTCTTGTTGAGACCAGCAGTGAATACATTCACACTGTATGGGGATAGCTCCTGAATCTTTCATCTCTGACATCCAACAAAAGGTGTGCTCCTGAGATTTCTAGCTAGCTCGCTCTTCTGATACTTGTTACCAGGTAGAAATGTATTTTGCAATTGAAGGCAGGATTAACTTTTACAGATACTTGACCACCAGAATTTAATAGAATATTATATTCCCTATTTCAGGCCACAGTTTAGTTCAACAAATATGGAGTAATATTTAAAGAATCCACTTCAAAGGACTCCTTTCCCAACAACAGAGGACATTTCAGTAAGTCTTTATAGGAATAGCAATGGGATTGGACAACAGAACCCTTAGAGGGTACTGTATGATCCAAACTAGCACTATATTACAGATCAAATGTTCAGGCCACCTGACCAGGCAGATCATTAGTTCAAACCTTTCACAGCTTTTATTTCCAAGTACATTATGAAAATAGAATTACTGAAGCACACAGAAAAGGGACGAGAGAAGATGTGAGCAGGGCCAAACACAAATTAAAGTATGAAATAAACATTATTTTTAGAAACTTCCACATGAATAGGATTGCTAGAGGAACAGGATTTCCTATCCTCCAACTGTATCCTCCAAGAGACCAAGAGCCAAACACCATTTTCAGAAGAGACCATAGAGTTTTGTGGCTGGCAAGAATCAC
>NW_008238448.1:2719897-2722279 GCF_000691975.1 Corvus brachyrhynchos | reverse complement strand
GCAGGAATTAAAAATGAAATATCATAATTACAATAAAAAGATCAAATTGGAGGGAGTACGAATCTGCCAACTTTTAGGGCATAGGCCAACTTCAAAATTGTAAGGTTAAAAAACAAAGAAAAATCTCTGCTGTCTATTCATCCTACAAATGTTTCTGTAAAGGTGTTTGCTAAAGCCTTCTGGGGGCAGTTCAGTACAGTTGAGCGGAACTGGCTGTTCAAATCACAGGTGGTTCCCAAGGTAGTTGTTAAAACTCCTATTAGACAGAGGAGCACCCCTCCAGTTGTGCCCATTCTCCTCCTCATTTCCTCTTTTTCCCATTTTTCAGGCTCAGACCCAGAAGACTGTGGCCCTCCCTTCATGCCACACTTCTCATCACAATTCTGCAACTAGCTGATGGTGTAGCAGAAACACCCTCAGAACCTGAAACATCTTTTGAATTTTGCATCCCAAGCGGATACAGGGCAGGGGTTGGCTGAGTACCACAACTCTTGTGCTCCAGGGTGGCTACAGTGGGAAAGCTACCAGAGTAGGGCAAACCAAAGCCATCTCATTTACTTCTGTACACCCTCCAATCCAAAGTGTCACTCTTCAGCTAGGAGCACAACCTAAATGGTTAAAAAACAAACAAACAAAACAAAACAAATCCTCAAACCAAAACCAAACCCAAACAATCCAGCAACTGAAAAACCCATAAATCTCTTTACCACATAAAAGCTGGGAACAGAGGGAAAGTTAGGCAGGATGCCAACTTCCTGCCTCTTTGCAGACAAAGCATGTCACACCTTTAGTTTGGACATTCACAGATAGATTCAAACTGTTGACACTTCAGAGGGCAGTGAGCAGAAACAAGGAAATTTCTTTTTAAACTCCAGCGACTGTATTCAACTGCAAGACTGCCATGTGGGCAGCAGAGAGTACTAGACTTTGTGAGACCACGTCTGGCCTCCCACCCAACGCTTGTTTCTGCTGTAAGCAGCAGCGTGTACTGAAAGAGTCATCTCCTTATATCTGTGTGCATATTGAGGCAAGCTATGAATGTAATAGTTTCTTAAATGAGGTAACAAATTAGTTAACCCTTTATTTTAAAATTGTCATGAAAATGCACCCTACAATCTAGCATGAAGGCCATTGGCACCCAAGTTTGGTGATATTGAGTGCTAGTGGAAAATATTTAACAGAATGTTTTTTGTCTTGAACAAAAGCAAGCACAGCCTTAACTGAGGACAAAGGATTAGGAAAACACACTTATCAAAATACACTTCCCAACCCTTATTGGCCTCATACTCATGTTTCTTCTTCAGCTTGTATTCTCTGTGACCAAAGGGAGTCAGAGATGGGAAGAAAAGTGAGCATTGACATTTCTCAGGCAATTCCCAAAAGATGTTTGGTATGAGATGGTTTCATTAAACCATCACGTCAATTCCTAGGTAGTTCAAATATTGCTCCTGCCTGCCACCTCCAGTGCTGATAAGCCTGTCCTTGTGCACAGACACATCCAGCTGGCTTGTCACACACGTGGTTTGCATCACCATGCACTGGCAGCCTGGTCTTACACAGCCCAAGCTCTACATAAGCCAGAACAGCTGCTGCCCAAAGCGGACAGTAGGGTCTTGTACATGAGACACAGGTTCAATTCCCTCTCCCCAACAAGTTATTTCATTGTGTCCTGCCATTCGCCATCTGAGGAATAATCCTCTTCCTCTACACAAAGGGTTGCAAGAATAAAGAGAGGCTGGTAGGAACTCTGATATTGGAAGAGCAGGAGAAATGTAAATCTCTCAGATGCATTTGCAGGAGCAGAAACAAATCTACAGAGGCTCTGAGAACTGCATTTGGGTCCCACAGCTTAGGTTTAACTGCAGCAATTGCCCTTAGTGTATCTTTCAGAACAAGGTTTTCTGTATTCAGTCAAGACTTCAGGGAAGAATTTGGGTTTAATTCAAAGAACATACCTGCTTAAACCTTGCTTCTGGGTGGAGTAACCAGAGGTGGGTTCAGTTATTTTATTTCTCCCATAAATTATGTGAGTCTAATGTGTCAGAAGTTCTTCCATCTGGAGATGGGACTTGTGCCAATTATGTCATAATTTTTCTTGCCTCAAGTGCCTCATATTTATTGTATAGGAATCAAAATCCTAAGCAATTCAGGTGGTGAGTAGATTTCCTTGTTACAATGAAGCATATTTTATTGTAGAATTTTAGGCCAGCTTCCTGCCACTACATAACAAAAATATGATTAATCATACGTGAAATCCATACTTTGGAATAGAAATAGAAAAAAAAATGCTACAATGGCCCAATTTATCTGGGGAAATTTTATTCTTTCATTGCTTGACAACATAATTTTATAGAATAAAACACTTTGTGCTGAGGGAATTTC
>NW_008238448.1:2697757-2719868 GCF_000691975.1 Corvus brachyrhynchos | reverse complement strand
CTAAAAGGACATGCGAAGACACTTTTTACAGATGGAATTGTACGAGGCATAATCTCATTTTAAGTGAAAAATAAATAAATGTATGAATAGCGTTTATACAGGGCTGGGTTGGTTCAGGGTTTTTTGTGAATAGAAAAATACAGAGTTTTATAAATTACAATGAATTCACAGAAATCTGCAGTGGAGGAAATCATTAAAACATTATACCATCCAAATACGTGTGGCAAGTGTGTGTTTATATAATTGAAAATACTTAAGACTTGATGGAGAGATTTTTATCCGGACATCTCAGAGAGCTTTCTGAAGATGGGAAACATCATTTTGTAAGGGAGCAAGGCAGACAGAAACCAGGGAAGTGGCCTTTCAAGTGATCTACATGGTCAAAAAGTGTAGGATAGAAAAGAGTTGTCCTCAGAATCTGGTCTCATACACCGAAATTATACAGCCTACAGTGAATACACAGTATTGAGTGTGTGGAATTTTTCTTGCTACAGAACACTGATAGATTACAGTATAGCAACTCTTACACTAGTCTCCAACTGATACTGCCTTTTCTGGGATTTGAAGCAGCTTCATTTTGCCGGAGGAAGACTTCTTACTCACAGGAAAAAAAAAATACGCTTTCGTGTTAAGGCCAGTTGATGTTGGCACTTAATTTTGAAACTGATTTTGAACATACTGCCTTTCTCAGCACTGACTATTAAATAGGTCATCCTCATCCACAGGTAATTTTTAGGTGCCTTCCTGAAATATGACAAAGTTTTTCAGTGCAGGAGAGACAAAAAAGGAAAACTGGAAATGCCACTGGAATATTCAAGAAAGGAACTTGACTACTGTATTTAAACCTTGGGTATAATATACTTTTAGTTGCCAATATGACAAAGCATTTCTACCTGTATGTGCACTAGAAGAACACAACTCTATAAAGAACATAAACAAAAAATCCTTGCCTACTTCACATTGAGAATGTCCTTAAATCTTTTATTGGATAGAAAATTTAACAGAATGTTGTTACAAGTCCCTACATCCCAGTCATCTCTTGACTCTGCTCATACCCTCCTGTGTAGGGTCCTTGCCACTCTACAAGGCTTCTACAGCCAGGAGTGAACTTTCTAAACCTTATTCCTGCCTTTTAATTCCCATGCAATACGCTAGTAAAACAATTTCAAGATGTAAAGAGTTTTCTAATACGGACAATGCAAGTTGATCCCTTAGGAAGATAGAATAAGCCTTGTGGTGAATGGTTTGGAGGAAATATCAGGAGTGAAACAGCCTCAGGTGTCATTAGACACTTGAGTGTCATCACTCACACAAGGTACTACTGATACTATTTCATATCCAAATTCAACCTTCTGGTGCGAACCAGGATGAAATTCTGTTGCCTGAGTTATGCTTTAATAGGTTTGGGGTGAATTTGGAAATGCTCTGTAAACTGAAACCAAGCTGAACACTACAATGCTTTGCTGCCAACACAGGCTTCTCATGTAGCTCCAAATTATCTGGTATCACAAGTGTAAATCACAGTTTAATTGTAAATAAGACAAAACCAAAATGTAATAGGACAGTATTTTTGAATGAGAGCACATGCATAATAGAGTTGTAAAACTGAAAGAAAAAAAACCTGAAGACTTTGATTAAGAAATATGCTATTAGTTTTTGCTCTCTTCAGCTGGTCAACCAGGTTGTGGAGTAGAATGTGTGTCTGCTGAGATCCTGGTCCCTGGCATTTCTGGGTTGCCAAATAAAACCAAGAAAAGGCAGCTGGAAGAGAGTTACTCAGTAACATTTCTGCAGGGATTTCCATCTGGCAGTGGAACAGGTGAACTTGAGCTTAAAGTTCAGAAAAAGTTCCAGGGCCACAAAGCAATTATTTACTTTGTTCAGCTGAAAAAAAAAAAGTCTGATAAAATCTGATGGCTTACAAAATTCTTTTCCTGGTACCAAAGCAGTTAGGTGAGCAGTTGGTGTTGGACTTGTACCCTTCGTGTTAGCAGACTATCTTCTGTCATCTTCTTACTGTTTTGAAGAAGCTGGCTCTAGCCTATGGCCATAAGAACAACAATTTTGCTTGCATTGTACCTAAAACCAGTATCCAAACATTGTAATTATCACCTGCCACGTACTATATGACTCTTCCTTTTTTCTGAGTAGGGGAGGAAGGCAAGAAGTCAAGAGGAGGCCTGTTTGTAAAGTAACAGGAAAAAAGTATTTTGTATAGCCTAGGATGTATATGAAACCCAGCAACTTTAATATCTTATACTCCTTAGATGCCAGGTTTAATAAGCAAATGAGAAGGCAGATTGGCTTTTTGTTTATCTGTTTCCTCTTACATTTGGATTGTGAGATAAAGCTCTGTGTCAGGCCAAAACTATTGCACCCATCACAACATGTCAGCAACTGTGACTCAGAACACATTACACTCAGGAAGAAAAAGATGCAAAGATAAGATATTAGGACTGAAATCAATACAGGATTCTCTTTTACATATCCCAACAGTCTCATTAACTTCAAAGTAGCTGATATGAATGTAATTAAAGAGCAGAACAAACAGCAGAAGGGGAAAAGAAACCACAGGGCCCTGTTTCAAGATCCTCACTAAAATGGCATAGCACAAGGCTGTAGCATAAATCACAGGATGCACTCTGTCAAGCCTAACAGAAATTTTTTCAACAAATAATAGTGACATTTTAAACAATGCAAATTGTATAAATGTGGGCATCGGCAGTTTAAACACAAATAAGCATCACCACCAGGGAATAACTCTGTACAACAACAAACAAGTTCTTGGTGCTCTAATGTGCTAAACCCAAATCACAGCTGGCTGCTAGAACTAAACCTATATGCTGCCCACACAAGATAATCCTATAAAAAAAGAGAACCAGGTACACCATGACAGAGCTGGATACTGGAGACTTTCCAAGTCAACTTTGCATGGTCACAACCAGAAAGCACCACTGAGAAGCACTAAAATGCACATCATTGTTAATAATTAACACTATTAACCTGTTGGGCTGCTGTCAGGTTCACAGGCTAATGTGCAAAAATAAGTGAGAATGCTTTTGTGTGCCGTGGGTCATTCAAGGCATGTTTAGAGAAAACAGATGTCCATGGGACAGACAAAATTCTAACCTCAAGGGCAGTAAATGGCAGCAATTGCAAAGAGGAGGCTGGGTGGGTTGTGGGTCTTTGAATCTTCCAGGGTAATAAAACAACTTTCCACTTGCAGATGGCAACGAGCTTGGCTGGGTAGCATGAGAGAGCCCATGCTGCTACACCCCCAACATCCCAGCCTCTACAGAAACAGGGCAGCTGAGTCTCCACACATCAGTAAGCTGGAAATGGCACATTGATAACAGGCAAAGTGCAGCTACAGGGAAAAGGTGCAGAAGACTTCAGGGGAAAAATTTCTTCCAGTGTTCTTCATCAGCTCTAAATTCCTAAATCCTCCCGCCTCCTGTTCACTCCATGAATGTGAATCAAGGGATCAACAGATCAATGGGATAATTGCATGGAATGTCTTTAATGGAGCATCAGCCCCTGTTTCTTACATACATTACTGAATGCTCCTACGAAGTGCTAAATTAAAATTTACGGCAGTGCTAATTGAAGTCACATTTGTGTGTGTGTGCCACGTGCTGTTAGGCAGAAGGAGATTTCTTCTTCTGGAGATTAAAACTTCAGTAATGTCTTTTTGTGCTTAAGCCAGTTTAATGCAAAAGAAAAACAATTTTAGGAGGCTGTTAATGGATTAGATGGCCAGTGTTGCTGTCTAGCTGTGTTCCAGTTTTTCCTCTGTTGGCTCTGTGCTGTCTGTTGTCATCTCCTAATTATCTGTTCCTTTTTCTGTTGGCAGCTTTAACATGTTGGGGGTATTATTCAAACCCAAATTAATTTGTGTTTTTCAGGAATTGCTTAAAGAGTAGGAGTTTTATTTGGAGCTTGATATGGCAATAAAATTTTTATCAGATGCAAAAGAGCAATGTTTTTTTTGGCTGTCTTGCACTGCCATGAAATTATTCACATTGATCAGTAAGAGCAGAGAAAACTCTGGTGTTTCAAAATAAAATAAGAACTTCTGAAGTTCTTGGCAGATGATTTGTTTCCACGTGGCCTATCATCATTAGCTCCCACCTATAGTAGTTTCTGAGGGCAGAAAGCTATAGCATTTGCAAAAACTTGGAGAGTGTCTCTGCTCAGGTCTTACCTGGCACTTGAATTGTTGCTGATGGCAAGTGAGTTCAAGGATATAAGGAAAGAAATCTAGCATTTAAATCCCAGTACTTTCATTCATGCAGCCAATGAATTAATAAGTAAGAACACAATTTTATAATGCTAAATATATATTTCAAATCCTGCTAGGTGCTGCACACTCACAAGGCCCTTTAGAGCATGGAGCGTTGAATGCCTTGCAGCCATTCTTCCTAATTTGTGCACTGTTTAGTCACCATCCACAAAAATATACAACGAAAAATAATTACTTATAGAATTCTAAGGAGAAAATAAGTAATGAATGTATTTCTTAATAGATACTGAGAAAACATGGGGTTTGCAGAAACCAGTGTTCCAGATGCACTACCTTCCAGTAGGCTCTGTATTTACAAGAAGCAGGCTGCACTGAAGAGTTTATTCCAACAACCTGGTGCCACCTTTTAAACATTAAAAGTCCCCTGTATTCTCTCTTGAAAACCATCTCTTGGGAAAAAGGAGTAAAGAGAGGGAGATGAAGACAAAATAAACACAAAAAGAGTTAACTTGAAACTAATCAAACCCCATTTTCTTCCCCTGCACCAGAAATCTTTTTTTTTATTTCAGTGCTGAATTCATTTTCAAAGACATGCCGATCCTTTTGAGGGGAATTCCACATCTTACAGCTGTGCAATCTGCCCTGCAGTGTACGCCTTACTCGCCCACCTGCTCACTGCAAAACACCCTGAACTTCCCAGAGCTGAAGCTGAGCCAGAAGAGTTGTGCTTTAGACATGTCACTGACCTCCAACAAAGACTATATAATACTGAATGCTCCTACATTGTATTTTAAAGTAAAAGTGGTAAAATTCAAAACTGCATGAGGCTAACAGAGCTCTTGTTACCTTGCAATGTTGTGTTGTATTATGCATGGTCATCTGTTAATAATGCATGGTTTTAAACAGCAGTTTAAAAGCAATTTCATTAAACAATTTCATTTTAAGAATAACTTGTTAAGAATGCAGGTTCTGAAAAAAGGCTAAGTTCTTGTTCCACATTCAAGATCTAACCCACATTCTGAGAATAAAGGAACAGTCATAATTTAAACACATATGACAATTCATGCTTTGAAACATCATGTAAGTATAGCCTTAACTACCTCCCTCCCATTTGATATGTTATTTTTGCCCGCTTTTTTATTCTTCTTTATTCATGTTGATTCAAAAGCATATACTCAAATTTTAATTTTATCTTTTGCTGTGCGTTTTGGTGCCAACAGCAAGTTGAACTCTACCTGTTTAAAAGCTCATTTACCAGGGAAAAGTGATGTCACTTTCTTCTCATAAGGGCTAACCTTGTTTTATTATCATGGAAGATTCAAAGACACAACCTTTGGCATTGAAAAATATTGTGGCAACTCCTACAACTTCTAACTTGAATACTATAAAGTATGCTCTCTTTGTAGCAAGCAGAGCACCAAAACATGTCCTATATCTGGCAGAGATATTTCTTTTCAGCTTTCATCTCACGCATGCATTAACTACTGAATTGACTATATTGTTGGTAGAACAATGGGTCAAGCCCAGACCTGGTGGAACCTATCTGATGGGCAGGTGTATCAATGGGAAAGCACGCATTCATTTCAACAAAAACACAGAGCTGAAGTCAGAGGCACGCTATCCCCTCTGCCTTGTTAGTGGAATTAAGGCTTTCCCTCCGTGACAAGTACTAATGCACAACCAGCTCCAGGAGGACAAGCATTGTCACTGAGGAGGAAAACATGCTCAGCAGCTAGCCAAAAAGAGGGGAGCAAGATTGCTCATGTACAATGCAATCACCCACATGTGCAGACAAAAAAACATGGCAAGTGGAAAGAAATACAAGGTCTACCTCAGCCAAAAAAAGGCTGAACTGCCTTTTTCTTTTTTTTTTTTGGGTGTGTGTGTGGGTTTTTTTTTTTTTTTTTTTTTTTTTTTTTAGTGTGTGTGTGTGTGTTGTTTTTTTGTTTTGATTTGTTTTTAACAGAAATCACAGTCATTCCCAGGTCCAGACAATCTCTACAGCAAGAGAAAGCAGCATGGTCACCCTGCATAGTTTTGTTGTGAATGTTGTGATATTTGATGTCTCCTTTCCACTCCTCCTCCTTAGAGTCCCTTATTTATGAGGCATACTCTTCTTTGCTCTAGAACAACTACAACAGCTTTCTAACCCTTGTGGCTGCAGAAGTGACCTCAAAAACAGCTCCTGGGGGGACAGTAGTGACCTGACAGCAGGGAGGTTACCACTGTGGATGCTCACACCACAGCCCTCCAGACCAGAGAATCTCCCACTGAATATCCTGTTAAAATTCTGGAAAACAATGCGGTCTGATAAAATGAAAGATGAAAGCAGACTATCAGTAGAACATTTCACCAGGCAATACACTCTGGTAACTGCCAGCTGCACAGCAGGGCATGCCCATGTCTAGTATCAGCCACTATTACCTGGGAGTTTTGAGTAATCCGTGCCAGGGATCACAGAAGTTAAAGCAAGCCCAACCATTCTACTGCAAACATATGGAGAAGTAAGGTTGATTCTTCTGCAGGACAGTTGGTTTACTTAGAAGAATCTTTAATTAGTTTATGAGGTTTGTTTTGTTTTGTTTTTTTTTTAATCAACCTTTTCACCTCTTCCTCCCCCATTTGGACAGAAGAGGAACGAGATAATAAGGCAGAGCTAAAAGAGAAAAGACTCTTTGAATTTCTGATCCAGACTGCACTTTCAAGGCCAGCATACCAGGAAAACCATTTGTTTGCATATCAGCTCTGAAGGTGCAATAGACTGGAGCACAGAAAACATGGTTCTGCCTTATGTTCAGAACCCCTTTCTGACATATTTTTACAGTTTCCTAAAAGACAATGTGCAATCTCTGATTCCAAATGCAGGCTTCAGAAGAAGTCAGCATGACTGAGCATTAGAAAATGTGGTTTAAAACACACATTTCAATTCATTTTAGGAGCGATTACTTTTAAAGAGGGAGACTATAAAAAGTTTCTTCATAAAATGAGATTTTAATTTTCTCTCAGATGACTCTAAATTATTTAGTTTTGCATCTCTATCATGTACATCATGTTAACTGTACTCAAAAAACCCCCTACAGTTCTTTGAAATTCTGGGTCCCACATGTCTAGATTAATATTTCTTGACCTCCCCCCCAAAAAAAAAATTAAATGTGCACTTGCTAAACCTCTCTCTTAAATACAGTTACTTTGGAATACAAAGTCCTTCCAGAATAATGCAGGGTAGGATTTTTCAGTTTGCTGTTTTTCCTCTTTTCTAAATGCCAGGATCTCACAGTGGCCTATCAATGACAGGCACCAGCAATAATCTTTCCTTGTGGCTGAAGATCCAGTGGGAAATGCTGACCACAGACAAACACTTACAGGACAAACCTGGACCAAATTCCACGGCTCATTAAAACACTATCATAGTTCAATACTTTGTAGTGGTAAGGCACAAAATACGCACAAATATCAAACTACGTGGATTCATTAAATATTTACAGGAATTTTTAAGACAGTAGAAAATTCAGAAAAATTCCTCCTATTTTATATGCTATTGGTCAAGATAAATTAGCTTAGCTGAATAAGCATTCTTGTAAAATTGGAATGGGTTCCCTTTCACAGGCAGCAATACTCCCCTTAGTTTTGCTTCCAAAGAAATGCTGCCAATTTATTATTTTTTTAAAAGGAATCGCATAGTCTGTAACTGTTTCTCTATTAAAAATACCTGTTCCCGCACGTATTTACCCTCTCAGTTAGAAATACACCCATTTTCACTAGTTAAAACATGATTTGCTTCAATTTCCAGCAGTTAGATCCTTTACCAAACGGAAGAGTCTATTTCCAAACTTTGTACTGCATTAGGTCTTGGCAGACACTGACCAAGATAATTCATATTATTTGCCTTTTGGTGAATTATAAAGTGAGTTTCAGAGTTCCTACACACTCTACAGGAGTTTTTCTCCTTGAGCAATCTCATCTTTTCCCTGAATTGTCTCCAACTTATCATCAGTTTCTTTGAATTGTTGATGGCAGAATATGACACTGCAGAGAAATCCCAATTAGATTTGCTGTGACATTCTCTGTTTACATCTTACCTCTCCTTGCTCATCTCTCCAACTATGGTTAACATCTTAGAGAATGTCATGAAGTCCGTGCTATGCTCTCTGACTGGAAAATTTCCACCACGCTCTAAAATCATCACTTCTCAGACAGTCTCCCATTCTGCTGTCAAAGCCTTAATATTTTTACCTTCATGTTCCATCCTATCCTGACTGTATAAAAATTCAAATAATTGCATTTCCTTTAACTTATCAATTCATGCACAAAAGTCTATTTCACTGGCCTCTTCATAATTCTTTGTTTTTTCCCCAATCCTGTGTCATTTGCAATGGTAATCAGTGAGGATCTGCTGTACTCCTTTGGGTCATCACTAACTATCTAATCTAGTGTGGGGCAGAAAGGAAACAGAGTCAGCAACTGACTTTTAACATACACAAAAAAATTTAAAATGTTGCAGAAGATGTCATGTAAATACAAGTACACTTGCTGAATATTCATTATTGCACATTGGCAGAACAGTAGCACTGATACAAGAAATGTGAAAATGAAGGTCTGGAGTTCGAATTTATAGCCTTTTTATTAATAGCTCACACTTTTTCCCCTGGTTTTTACATGCACACTAAATTAATTAGATATGTAAAAGACATTTCAAGCTGGCCAATTCAACTGCTTTGGGCAGTATTCCACCAGATTTCCAGAAAATTAACAGGTGTAACATCTGGAAATCTCAGACAAATGGCCACCAACCATGCAAAAACTGACTCCATATCACACAAGCCTTTGCTGCATCCCAGGAGTTCAGAGTCACAGACATCCCAGGAGGCAGGCATGCACAGGATACACCGGAGGAGCTGCACAATCATGGATCATCCAGCACGTCCATGTGCTCACGTAGAGATGTCAGATTTGCTGTTCTGAGGAGGACTGGAAGTTAAGATATGGTGACCATTTCACTGCTGAGCTTACCATCAGCTCAGCATTGAAACATCATTCAGCTCTGTATCTTCCTATCCTGTAGGATATGCGCTGGTAGCACTCACCACAGGTGCAGGAGAAGCACTGATCCTTTTGTTTTGGTGTCAAAGATCAAGGGACTCAAAATCAAAATCTGAATTTGTTCTTGTCCTTTCTTCCATGGGCCTAGAGGCCTTGGATCCTCGAAGACATCAGGAACCAAGTAAATACAGTTTGTATCAAGCTACCTTAACCATTGAAAGGGGAAGTCTGAGTGATGATACCAAAATCCCAATATTTTCTCAGGTATTTTCAGAATCCTGGCTGAGGTTTTTGAATCCTGTTGGCCCAGAGCTGGGACCCTAAAATTCCTGTGCACACCACCTCATCTAAGCACTGAACACCCA
This sequence comes from Corvus brachyrhynchos, assembly GCF_000691975.1. Lineage (NCBI taxonomy): Eukaryota > Metazoa > Chordata > Aves > Passeriformes > Corvidae > Corvus > Corvus brachyrhynchos. Next base: position 2,710,220 of record NW_008238448.1, on the reverse strand, counting down.
AAATATTGTTGCATGATGGTGCCTTTCTCAGTCAATGATAAGTGAATAATAAGAGTCTCCACAGTACAGAGCCTTTAGAGCTGGCTACTGACTTTCATGATACAACATTGCCTGATCCCTGTGCCTTTTCTCCAGATTGTTCCTGATACTGTATCATGGCACAAGATCACTGTCCAAGTCCTCAGCAGCTTGCTGTCTCAGAAGGAACAGCATTCCTACAATCAATCAATCTGCCAAAAAAAAAAAAGCCAAAAGTCACATCTCTGACTAAAAAGGCTTTCCACTTCAAGGCTTATTCCAAAATTCAGTTCAGCTGACAAATGCAGAGATGAGGATTTCTCAACTGTGCATTTTCCAGTAAGGGATGACCCACCCATGTTTTTAGGAGAACTGGGAAAAGAGAAGCAAACCCCTGAAAAGTATATAACTTAGAGGGTACCATCTGGACGTAGCTCTGGGAAAAAGTTACCACTTGCCTACAAGAAGAGAGTCAGCATCACGCAGATCAGCTCCCAACATTCCCAAAGTCAGTGTGCAGGGGCTGAGCATGGCTCAGAAAAGGTAGAGCTCCTTTGTCCTTACAGACCCATGGAAGAAAGCATATCCAAAATGGCACATAATTAAATGGGGGGAAAGGAGAGTCTTTGATGCCAAAGTTGTGGTGCATTTACACCACAGAATGCAAGGCAGGTGAGTGGTGTCAGAGAAGACGCAAAGGCTGCATGAGATGCTGTAAATGTACAGAGAAAACCTTACAGGCATGTGCAGAGTTCTGTCCATATCCCGACCCAAACATCCACCACTCTCTTTATCCAATTACCATTTTATTTAGCTGAGCAGTGCTTAACTGAAATTCTTCAAGGTCAGGGCCCCAGGATGAGTCGCTTTTCTCTGTCAATTCTTTGATTGACTTCACCTCCATCTCTCAAAACACCCTGGATGCCCCCAAACCATTTGGGATAAGCAAACTTGTGCTGAATTTTCTGTCTGTCTCATTCATTCACTACTTAAGCAGGGAAAAAAAACCCCAACCTTTGCTTATTCAGCTAGCTTAATATTGAGGGTAGGCAGTGATGTCCTTCTGCCATGAATATGCTAAAATTAATCCAATTTGCATGGGGACATATAAGCAGCAAATATTTATTCATGATTGGGAGGGAGCTGATCCAAGTATGTATACTAAAGGTAGACATTAAAAAAAAAGCTTAAACATTGATCACCATAGCTTTCCTACAATTAGCTACCAGGTATAATTAATTTGTGCTTGCAGTCATATTAAATCACTAACAAGCATAACATGTTTGAAATAAAGAAATAATTCAAGTAAAACGCAATTAGGAAGATCCAGTTATTTCAGTCTAGGCAAAGTGACCCTCACTGTATAGCCTGATAGTTAATGAAGCTGACTTTAAAAGAATTGGTTTTTCTCCCCATGAACATTATCTTTGTCTTTTCCTAAACTTCATACCAAAGCTGAAAAATCTAATTAAATATGCTACGCAGTCTGGAGGAGTAAAAAGTAAGAGATATGTCAGCAACAGAAATGGCAGCCTTCTTGTAAGCAGCTTGCCAACGAAGGGAGTCATATGGAAGGTTATTGTTAAAGTGAAGCAGGAGGAGATAGGAACCACATAGGCTTGTATTTTTACACACTTTATTTGAGTACTGTGAAAGGTTGTGTTCCTTAGCTGAAACCGTTCCATTGCAGGGGAAGGTAAAATTGCCAGACTGTATTTGTTTACTAGAAGACAGATCTTTACTTCTAAAAGAGATCTCTGGTTTGTCATTTTGTTGCCTTTTTTTTTTAAAAAAAAAAAAGACTCCTAGTCATGGGCTTAAGGCTGTGTTTGACCAAAAACAGCTCAGAAGGATCAGTCAAGTCAGCATCTCACTGTCTTGATGCTTTTCTGCTCAAGGCTTCTAGAAAGACAATTGCCATGAGCAGGGAGCACAGGAGCATTTCTGTGAAAACCTGTGCCACTTCCACAGTTCCACAGTAACTCTGAGCACTTGTGCACAGATGATTCAAGAGCATTTTAGCAGTGACTGAGGACCCAGACAAACTCATGCATCATTAAGTAGCCCTTCTTTCGTTTGTTGGTGATCCTCTGCTGGAGATTCAGAGCCATGAGAGTGGACTGTATGATTGTTCCTTGTCTGTAGCTCAAGCAAAGTTCTTTAATGGACAGGAAAGTTGGTCTGAGCTAAGCTCAGAAACGTGTCACCAAAGTAGAGGGAGAAGCATTTATCTGATCTGATAGGGCCTCATTTTCACTGACCGCCCCATTGGATTTAGGCAGCCTATAGGCATGCAAATCATGGTGCAAGAGTAGGAACAAAGAAAAAATGAGAGCTTAAGAAGAAAAGGAGAAAAATAATCTCACTAGCTTCTGTGCTCATCTGTACCCTGTTACCACAATATTTAAGCACCTAACTAGTTTCTGCATCTATCACCTTGTGGACAAAAGACACAGCATTATTCATTCTGTCCCTGCAAAGGTAGAAGGAGGAGAGGATGAGAGGATTTCAGCATGGCTGCACTCCTCAATCAGCAAAAGACTAAGGTATTTGTAATTTGGTTCTGAGAAAGAAGAACTTTTTTTTTAAAAAGAGAACTCCTGGAACAGGTGCAGTTTAAAAACACAAATACTTTTCTCATTATTTCTGCTTTAGCATTATCTCTGTTTTAGCAGAGCAGAACCTTACACATAGTTCGTAAATAAGTGAGGCTCGTGTAATGGAGGGGGGATGCCTTTTGCAATCTCAGAAAAATCCAGCTTCAGAACCAAGCAAGGCAGAGATGGCTGCATAAACACACATGGAAGGCAGGCAAAACTAGACTCTACTCAAGCACCTCTGCTCCCTGCTATACCCTAGTCCTGAAATGAGCAGTTGTGTTCCATTTTTCAAATCCATCCAAGTGATCCTGAACAGAGACTGGGGAAACAAGCACAAAAAAAGAAACTCCTTCCTCCTATAGGAGCAATAGCACAAGGAGCTGAGGTAGAAGATTTTCTCAGGCTGTGCCAGGACCTTCTCTCTAGCTGCCAGCCAGGGACTTACCCTAGTCCTTATATGAGCTTCCCTCTTTCCATTAGTCTACACCAGCCACATTTCATCTGCTTCACCTTTTGCTCCTTCTTTTAAGGGTTCTTCCCATGCATACAACCCCTTCCTAGCCAAATCCACCAACAAAAATACCTTTATTAGATTACATTAATTCAATAGAGATCTAAGCAAAGTTATCTGTCAAAACCCAATTTATTTGTTAAAAAACAGGCATTCATTTGCTCCATTAGGTTGCAATGGGTTATGCTCTATCCTACTGCCCATGCTGGGCCTAGCTTTTTTCACTTGGGTTGCAAATACTATTCAGCTGCCTTTCCTAAGCATCAGTTCAACAGTCAGGAATGGTAAAAAAACCAAACAAACCAAAAACCCCACAAAAGCCAACCAAACAAGTAGAAATTGGGATTTTTTTGTAGTTCCCAGCAAAGAAGACAATTATGTCATTATGTATATCATGCATAAATTGAAGGTTTTCTCACACTTTACCTGCCCTGGGTTGTGCTATCCCCTCAGTGCAAAAATAATAGGTTTCACAGCTCAGGCAAAGGGTAACAATGATAAGCCCAAGTGAGGAATCAGGGGGATGTTTACCTTGGGGTCACTGGGGAGGAAACTGGATCTTCAGAGCCTCTGTAACATGTTCCTGAATTTGCTTGCCTTTGACACAGAACATGAGCATGGCAGGTACTAGCACCAAATCAAGCATCACAAGTTTACCATGTTTTTCAAAGCCTTCAGTGGGCATTTCCCCAGCTGTCCCCAAAGCGACAGAGATGTACATGATGTACTCAGCCTGAGCACACAAAGTCAGAAGGTCTTGACATCCCACCTGACCTGTGATTTCACTTGTGAGTCGAGTGGTGAGAAGTCACTGAGCAGCAGTGAGGTTCAGGCTTTGTTTTTTTCAACAAGATTGAACAAAATCGACTGTGTTGAGAGACAAGTTCAATAAATGCACAACAGAGGTTTCGGGCATTTGCTCTCAGTGGGCATTTTGCCAGCTCTTCAGCTTTTACATAAATGGGCATTTAAGCTTTTCAGGTAAGAGAGGGGGCCTGCAAGAGGAAGCTACAAGATCTTTTACAAGGTAATGGTCACTTTTCCTCCTGTTTTCAAAAGAATATAATTATATAGTTTTATCTTGTTCATATGAGCTTTGGAATAAATATCTAATACTGGTCTTGTGCTGCATAGTACCGTTTTCAAACCATCATTGTATTTTATATACACGTATATGTGTGTGTATATATATGTACATATATGTGTGTATATATATATATATAGATATACACACACACAGAGAAATTATTTCGTTGCCAAATCCTCTCCTGGATTCCCACTAGAGTAAAAGCTTTACAAGCCATCATTGTATGCAATTGACAGGACAGCTGAGCAGGCTGAGAATTGTCAACCTGGAGAAGAGACAACCTGGACAGGTAATGCACAACAGAGGTGAACAAATTAAAGAGTGTCTTCGCAAAAAATGGATAAAAAATGACTGTATGCTGTGTCTTCCAGCTCAAAAAATAAGGGAGACAAGATGAAATGTGCAATAACAAGGCTTGGGAAAAATAAAAGGTGGCAGTTCTGTCTGTTACAGAACTTGCAAAAGGATATTGTGGATGGGGAGAGTTTGCACAGCCTGACAGGGAACCTGTACCAGAAACTTGAAGAAACCGATATTTTAGGGCTATCAAACAGTAAAAAACCACACATTAGGTTTATGAAATGTTGGGATTTGGGAGTGTACTTGTATTTGGAGGAAGTATATTTCTTTCCTTACTTTTATTCCTCCCTGTGCACCTTCTTGTAACCCCCTGGATAGAGGGCTCGATGAACTCAGACAGAGAACAGATGTTCTTAAACTCTTGAATTTTCTGTCTTTCACAGATAACCTGTATTGTGTTTCTGTTCATGCAGTGCCCTAACATCTGCTTACAAGGCAATCAGTAGATGACCAGAAATTCTAAGTCAGACCTCTAGAGCCTAGAGCTAATATTTTAACCACACCAGAACTTTCCTCTGTGATCGAGAGCAAACTGCTATTCCAAGTCCTTTTCTGGAGGGAAAAGTATCCTGAGATGTGGCTCACAGATCCAACAGTACACAGATTTACAGTACATTAACTATGGTCATGGGAAAATGTTGGTTTTTTCTTCTATAAAGAGGGTCTTGTGTAATATGTAAATGCCACAAGGGATTAGCACAAGAAATTATTTTTGCAGCATGTGAAAATATGCTGTGCCAGTTCTCAGAAGGTCCAGCTCCAGCCAAGCCTCATGACAGACCCAGAGGCAAGTGCACAATCATCAATACTGTTGCCCATTAGAGATGGGCAGAACCAGCTGAGAAGTCAGAAACACAGGCAAAAATAGTAATTTACAATTGTTTCATTGCCCAACCTATCTGAACTAGTCCTGACAGAAAACAGTTCAAGCAGAAAATCCCCTGTCTTTTTTTTGTAACATAATATTTTACATGTATTCCATCCTTACAAGAAAGTCCTACAACATTAAAATGAGAAGAAAGCTCATGGACTTTAAAAAATGGACTCAATATTTTCCTGATCACGTTACATAAGTTTCTATATGAAGACAGACTATGTGAAATTGTGGAGGCTTTCTGAGTGTAATGAGATAATTTTATTATGTTTGTCAAAATAAAAACCAATCTTTTTTTTTTTTTTTTTGAAATATAAGCTTACCTGAGGTACCCACTGTGGAAAATATTCTCTTAATATCTTTTGACAAATTAGTTCTGTTTGTTGTAGGAAAAACCATCTAAAACAGTGTCACATAAAGACCATGAGGTTTCTGCAAATACATTTTTGAGCTTGGTATGTGTTCTGCATCTTATATAGAAAAATAATATAAAGGGACTAGAAGATGCACACAGGTTGGGGATGAGATTTTTATCTGTGCACAAATATTCCAGGTTAAACTAAGTATATTTTCAAGGTTTGGATTCTTTCTTGTCAAAATATGGAAAGCGGTGACCTAGAATAGACTGAGAAATTATCAGGATCCTCCTTCATTATTTGCTAGAACAAAGCACTTTAAAGACTGGCTGGTCGGAGTCCCAGGCTGCCCATTAATTCTCAAACAATGATATAGCAATTGTCCAAATTTGATCACCTGCTATCTGCTCATATTTATAAATTGGGTATTTGGGCTATAAAATGGTGTCCTACAGATCAGACATAACTCAAATGAAAAAGTCCTAACCAATATAGTGAGCTCTTTTGCACATCTGAAGTTACAAATTCATGCTTAAGGCTCCAAATAATTATGAAAGAGACTGGAAAGTCCAGCAGACCACAAATGGCATGAAAGAAGCTTGCAGGATTAGACACGGTTTAAGTAATATTGTTGAAAACATACAGTAGAGTTTAAATAAAAAGCAAACTGTAACGTGCATAAAAACTTGAACAGGAAGCAGACTGAAAAACAACTACAAGCGAGGAGGGAAATGAACAAGTCTATTTGATCTTTCCAGCTGACTTAAATACGAACACTACAAAAAAAGTAAAATAGTGACAACTAATTTGTGATGTAAAATTATTCCTGGTTTAATTAAATTAAAATAAATGAATGTAATTAATTATCTAGGTTGGGAGATGTGTCTACCCAGACAGAATTCCTCTCTCAGACCCATTGAGGGGAAGCAGGTGGATCAGAATGACCTAAATTTCATTCAATGTTGGAAATTAAGGGTTAGATTTTCAAGGCTTTCCAAAAGGTTTCAACTACATACCACATTCCTGGCTTCGTAACTACACCTTCTGGAGCAATGCAGTGACTTTTCTTATATCGTCACTATTTTTTCCTACCGCAACACAATGGGCAAATACAACAATGCAATTTTATTTGGATTGTCTCCTTTTCTTGTAAACATAAAATACTTTTCACAGAATAAGAAATTACAGAAATTACTCTTATGTTATTGCCCACCATATCATTCTGATTCTATCCTCAGCATCCTTTTGAATGTTCATTAAATGGGAGCAGGACAGCTTTCATTCCTCCTGCATGTATTCCCTACCCTGTATTGAAAATTCTGATACCACACTGCTGTTCTGGTTATGGAAGAAGAGCATTTCTGATATTAAACAAAGACAGCAGGCTTCCCAAGCTTCTTTTTTTTTTTTACATAATCTCCTGGCCTGCCAAGTGGCCCAGCACATGGTGCATACAGATGCACTAGAAGACAGACAACTTTCATACCATAAATTCCTTTGCTACTCTTCTGCTGTGAATGACAACAAAACTTTCTGCCTTATCAAAGATTACCAGTCTAGTTATCCAGGCAAAACAGTAGTTTGTATCTGAGAATAGCTTTTTCTGACCCTCTTTTCCATTTTACTCCTGCATTCCCCCCACCGCCTTTTTTTTTAAAGAAGCAATTTACTTTCTACCTTTTGCTTTCTCAGCAGGGCTGTTATCAGCACTAGTCACTAACAGAGGACAGCTGGTAAGGGAGAGGAAAAAGTCAGACCCTTAAGAACATAACCATGGATTCAAACATATGAGCCTGCGCTGTAAATTGTTTTGTTATGCAATTTGTATCAAACTCACTCCATAAGTCAGGAGCATACCCTGCAGCATGTAAAGTTCATAGAAACGGTGAAGTTAGACCAAAAAGCACACGTTTGAACAGATAAAGCAAACTAGTAGACCATTTGTTGCAGAGCAGCGTTTGTAATTCTGAGAACTGGTCCCACATTCTCAAGCGGATAAAGTTGTTTGTAGAAACAAAGATGAGACTCACAGCTGGAGGAAACACAGGTGTCAAAGTCTGTTGTTACTGCTTTTGTTGTGGCTCCAAACAGGCAGCCATACTTGATATGCAAGAAAGACAAAAAAAAGAGATAATTGAGCAAGTTCAGCCCAGGACTAAATGGGTACAACAGCCAGGTGGGTCATACTTTCCTCTAGCTTATCTTTTCCATAATTAAGTCCTTCCTGGTGAGGACAACCAGAGAGCTCAATTCAAGGCAGAGATGTGGACTGCTGGTTTCAATCCATCTTCAGCAGCAGCTTCAGAACAGACTTTAGAAGGAATTGCACTTACACCAGAGCTGGATTTGGCTCACTTCAAGGAAACATTTTTAACCCCTTCTGCTTCCTGGATATTACCCTGTTTGTTTCCTCTAACCTATTCAGCAGCAAAGTTTCAAACTGAAGACAGTAGTCTAAAGGGGAGCTGTAGCTTGCTGAAATCACTGCCTAAAACTCAGCTTATCCCCCTTACAAATCATTTGATACCATTATTGATTTTTCCTTTTGGTTCAAACCTGAACTGACTAGCAGACCTTGACAGCTGCCTCTGCTCTTTCCTGTTAAAAAGCTCAGACACGACACTGGTTTTAGAGGAGAAAGTGACAGGGAATTAGACTCTGTGCTGGCATTCCAATGGTTTAATTGAAGATGAACACTTTGTTCAACTCTTGCCCCTTTCCCTGGGGTGGCCAGCATTGCTTCAAACGCCTGCTGACTTAAACGGAGACAGCTGCAGGACACAGACTCATGTATCACAAGCTGTGTGCAACAGGAGATAGCTGAAGGGCAGAACTTCAAAGCTGTTTGCTGCAACCACCCGGACTGCACAGGGCTGCTGCCACTGCCAGCTGGTAGCTCCAAGCTCGAACGTGGGGACGTGGCCTCGCAAGCAACTTGACATTTGCCATATCTTGGAGGTGCTGTATATCCATCCCAGAGAGGCCGGAAGGCAGCGGCAAAGAGAGTGCTGATTACATCAAAATTTTTTTCAGGCTACTCAGGCTTCTCCAAGAACTGATAGCAGTACATCAATGTGTGGGGTTTCCTGCCCTTTCAAGGAAAGGGCTGCATTTAAAGCCAGGAAGAACTGAGATTATTTTAGTTTGCTTCCTCCAGCACACCAGCTTCAAACATTATTTTACTTGTGTGGAATAAAAAGAAACAATTCAAAAATTATTTCTAGGTGAAGAGCATCTCGCAATTCTTCCATAGGAAATTATCCACACCCTGATCAGCATTGAAAGACTCGGGCAGTATTAGCTGGGAAAGACTCAGTGGCCCCTAACACTAACTTGAGTGCATGAATTTTTTTGGACTCATGCAGGAAAACCTAGTGTAGAAGACAATTCAGTGAATTCAGCTGAGATGGTCTTTCAGTACAGGGATGTGTAAGCATAACTTATACCTTATTTCTGTTGCCAGTATCTGACACAGCCTTGGCTGAGCCACTCAGTGTGGCTACAGTTTGGAATCGATGGGTCAGTTTTAGACATGCCAAAACTCAGACCCATGTGCTAATAACTTCAGAAAGCCAGTGACACTAATCCACCATTTCAACCAAGCTTTACCAAATGCGTGAATGAAGAGGAAAAAACTAAGCAAACCTGGGGCCTTTTTCTCACCCTTTTCACATTAGAACAGACTCGCTAACTTAAAGTAGATCTGAGAGGGTTGCCAGCAACCAGAAAGTGCAAGGCAACAGATTACTGGTTGTGTGGTGGCAGTGCCAAAAAAGGATGGTAGATTGGCAGACCATGCTCAGAAGATGCCTTCATCAGCCCAAATCACTTTACGTATTTCAGTTGTTGTGTACAAGACTGAGGTCTCCTAATCCACATGCATTTTGTGTCTCTAGAAGCTGACACCTAGCCTCTCTCTTGCTCCATGACCTCTTGTGCCAGCTTCACCTGGCTAAAAGGGCTTTGAGAAAGGAAGAAATGGTGCTCTGTGGCTAGAAGTAGTTGCCTCAAAGGGAATGGGTTGGAAGGGGCACATTACCTGACTACAGCCTCATGTTCAAATCTCCACATCCCAAAACCAAGCCCAGGGAAACTAATGTTAAGCAGCCTTCATCCTCACTGCTTCACCCTCACAAAAGGACCACAGCAGGATGGAGAACTGCCATCACAAATGCATTTTAACTGGAGAGCCACAATCTTATGCTCTTATTTCCTTCCCAACCTCTGCTTCTGGGCTCACACCATTAACAATCACCCATTGTTCCAAATTAAAAGCAAATGAACGGTATAACCACTACAGCTCATGGCCTAGTGCTGTTGGATGTTCTGCTTAATTTATTAACCCTCTTTCACTTCCCCTGATGAAAGGAAAATGCAAATTCGCTCAACCACGTTGGACCTGTAGTGTTGTGGTTCAGATGAAAGAGGTTCTTAGGACTCTTCCCACAGATCCTTCACCTTGCAAACTATTTAGGCCCAATTTCTTCAGAAAATCTTCACACTTTTATGTCAGAGGTACTATATAACAATGGACATGCACCAATGCATGTTTCTTGTGATATACACAGGGCTGCTCTGCAACCCGTGTGTTGTAATTTCTGTCACACCACACTTCAGCCACTTCTTATCCATGCAACACACTGAGCAACTTCCTTCACTTATGATATTTAGACGCAGTGAAATACTCAGTGGGTGTAGCTGTCATAACTTACTAACAGATGATTTACAACAGATCTGTAGATAGAAAACAAAATCCTTCCACTATTTCTGTTTGGTTAGGAAGACTGTAGGAAAGGACTATGATTGAAGCACAGACACAAAGAGTTCTCATTACAAAATCAGCATAAGTGATTTTCATGACTGACACTTTACTAGTGGAGCCTGAAGAACATGGATCTGCTGCTCAGTACAAGGCTCACCCGACTTAATTTATCTGTTGCAGGGTGAAATTTTGCCTCCAATTACATCCAAAAAATGCTATTGATTTAGACAACAGCTGTCCCACTAGCCTTGTGTTAACTGTTCAGGGACTGTAGCGTGAAAAACCTCTTCAAGTGTTGAAAGCACCACACACCTCAAGCCACTGAAGGGCACTACTCAACAGTGAGAGAGAGAAAGCCATGCAAAGATTTCTCAGGACAAGGAAAGTTATTGGGTAGGAAAAGATCCCTGTGCTGCTTCTTTTGCCTTTTCCAAGAAGTTTCCTGCTGTCAGCTGTCTGCAAATTCCAGAGGACTGGAAACAAGCTGATAATTGCACCTCTACCACAACACTTGGGGGAAGACCCTACTCAAAACCTTACTACGATGAAGGAAATCCATTTACCGGTATTGATCGCCAGTACACTAGCAGGTTCTGATTCTCAGTGTGAACAGCATATATTTGAAGGCACACCAGAAATTCTAATAAGCACTTACTTCCAATTTGCTAACCATGCAATGGGGAATAGTAAAAGAATGACTTCTGTAACTGTAAATATGTCTCTCTCTCTCTCTTAAATTTCCCTTTCATTCAACTGATGAGGTTGGTGAAGAATCCTTTTGGCCTCAGAAATGAAGTACTATGACACCGGAAAATTTTTCTTTTTTTACGAAGTGAGCATTAGAGACCCAAATTTCAGAGAGAAAACTACAAAAAAAAAAGGTAATTTTTGACTGTGATTCTAAGGCAGCTTATAATTTGGAACAATTGGAGCTGGTCATACTGCAACCTGCTGTAAGTATGTACCATTCTGTATTCAGTCCTCAGGCAGCTGTATCAGTAGGGAGGCATGGTACTGCTTTTATTTATTCTAATCTGCTTTGTTGTTCTCTGTAGCACAGAGATCATTAAGAAGTTTTTCAGATACAGAAAAACATAACCCAAGTTTTTAATGACCTCTATCTCAGTTCCTCCCTGCATATGCAGCTAATTATTTTTATGTTGCACATTTGCTGGGCGTTCCTTTGTTCTGGTCAGTCAAGAACACCTAAGAGCTACTAATAAAAGGTGACCATTTCTCTAAATATTCTGGCAACTGGGGAGAAGGGACACTATGCATCCAACCTTCTTCTGCTCTTAATCTTTGGAAATTTTGAAGACAATGGAACAGAGGTGGCATGTCCTCTAAAATCAGACTTTCCTATTTGAATTTGGATTCCAAATCAAGGCAAAAAGACCAGAAGCAACTGCTCCTGGGATTTCCCAGCTGCACCTGGCTATATATCTCCCTCGGCATTTTCACACAAGTGAAGAGGACAGAACATGAGGCAGAGGAGGCTCTTTCGGAGCAGAGGGGAATTTTGCAAGCATTTGGGGGAATAAAAGTCACAAGCATTATAACTCTGTCAATAATGCATTATACTTGAAAGGGTCTGGGTATATCTATCACTTAGCAAGTTACAGTCTCCCTTCTAGGGAGTTTCTGAATATAAAACCCTTACCTGATTTGATGGACCAGTGCTTTCAAGCCAGTCAGCACCTGCTCTCCAACTTGATATACTCTCAAACTGTTTTAAGTGAAGCCAAAGGATCAAAACTTAATTAGCGGTGAAATACTTCTTATACTGATCGGTTTGCACCAGATCTCCTGAGGGACATAGATTTGTCTCTATCTGGAATCCCCGCCCTACCCTCAGCTGCTCGTTAGGAGGTTTGTGTTTTGTCATTTGGCAGACG
>NW_008238448.1:2666366-2697719 GCF_000691975.1 Corvus brachyrhynchos | reverse complement strand
GGCTCTGGGAGCAGGGGAGGCAAGTCGTAGCAGCTTCACCTCTCACAAGCACTGTGGCTCTGCCAAGCCAAACAAGACAAGGTGACATGCTTTTCTTGCTGCTCCTCTGTAGAAAGACTCACGAGTTATTTGTTGGTCCCATGAGAGGGGTTTTATTTCTTTTTCCTGCGGGGATAACAGTCATTCAGGTGTAAGACTTCGATTAAAAGGCTTTCCTTCTCTGGAGCCACAGCAGTGAGAATCACACCTCTGCTTAGGAAAAAGGCTTTGCTTCCAGCAGAAGTGCAGAGGTGAAGGCATTACCAGTGGGATTTTCACAGGTGGTGTCAGATGCCTGGTTCAGTCTCTCATGAGGCCTAAGCAAACGCTTTAGCAACTCAGGCAATACAAAGGTATAATGAGTTGTTGTAAAGGGATGACACTGGCAAGAATTCAGGCCATAAGGGTCTTAACACCTCTGTTGAACAGAGACTGTTACTACCAGAAAGAAGAAAAACTCCAACCACAGCCTAGAACAGCTGGCCCCCAATGGCTTCCTCACTTGCTGCAGCAGTGACTGGCGTTTTTGGTCACTTACACAACACAAAGCTAACCTTGTCAATCCCTTATTTTTTGCAAATCTCTGAACACCTCTGTCTAAATATCCATGACCTAGAGGGGAAAAATAATATATTTAAAATATGAAATTGGTGCCAAATCTAACTCATCAGTCTCTGCTAGAATTCCTGAAAGTCTTGGGAGGTGGGACCTCAAGCAGTTTATTTTGGCATACTTCTCAGCTAGGGAATCTTTTGATTGCAGTCACTCTGGAAGGGACCTGTGCTTCGGAAGAAAGCAGGGTAAGCACTAACATGAGAGCAGAAGAAAGTCTTATAGTGCAAAAGCAGGGAAAAAATGATAAAATCGATCTCAGTGTTTTTCATTCAGGGAGAATAAGAAGGCAAGAAAAGGAATAAAACAGTCCAAAGTTGTGAGAAAGTCCTTTTCATCTAGATAATCCCTCTGACCACACAGGATTGCTCTTGCCACTATTCAGGTGTTTTGTCCCTCCTTCCCTTCAGACTTCAAGGGAAAGGAAACTTTAACAATCTATTGGTACTATCTCTGAGATACATCTCTGATTAAAAATGCTTCCATTGCTAATATCATGCTACTTGCACTGACTCTTCTAGCTGTGCCCCAAGATTCAGCCCCAAACACAAGAAACAAGGGAAATAAATACAAATGTCCTCCTGCAAGTAGAAAGCTCATTTACCTTTTGTCTTCTCTATTCATTTTATAGTCCCAATGTTTTTCATACACTTTCTGATCTGACAAGAAGGCTAGGACCATACTGAAGTTCAGTTTTCCCTTCTTAAGCAAACAACCAAGAAATCAAGGTAACTATTAGTTACCTTTTTCAAGTTGCAGTTGTGACTAGGACATCAAAAAAAGAACCAAGCAAAGGGTTTTTTCAGCTAACTGTGGTTTCTTGTCTTCCCACAGCTATTTTTAACATCAGGCCAATATTTTTAGCTTTGTCTGGTGAAAATTAAAAAGAGAAAGAAAAAGTAGTTGCTACATTTATAAGTCTTCCAGGGTAGCTGCAGTGCTGTCACTCAGGCACTAGGCTGACCAGGGTACCATCTCTGCTTTGTCTGGACAGTGTTTGAGCCAGAGTCTGCAGGTATTAACCCACCTGCCGGGCTGCCCATCTGGGCTCATGCAGCCACAGTCTCTCCTGCTCAATCTGCATATTTAACATAGAATAAAACTCTGTTCAGGGCCCAGTGAGCAAAACAACTTCATCACTAAAAAGCTAGATGAGTCATGGTGAAAAAAAAGAAAAGGTTTGCAGTCCCTGCTCCAGGAGACACTTACACACTTAAATTAAGTAGTCGGTGTAATGCAGCCAGAAGCACAGATCTTATTCCTCCCAGGTGAGTGCACTAAGCCCCACAATTATTCTCTCAGTGGCCTCCAAAATATTTCAAGTATTTTCCCAATAAAATTACAGCACTAAGAGGAGTTAAGAAGTTCTCTCTTCTCCACTTAAATAATGCCCTTATATCTGAGTGATATCAATTCAAATGTCCTCAAGGTGAGGAAAAAAATGTAATCCAGGCCTCCCACACACAAATTAAGGGTCTTAATCACCAAAATCTTGGATGAAATGGATTGCATTTACTTTGTCATTTCCTCTCCTTAAAGAGGCCATTAAACAAAATGTTACATTTGACACTATTTTATCCTGAATAAGAAAAATCCATTTACATCCTAGTTGAAAAAAAAGATTGTCCTGCAGATGTAAAACTTTTGTTAAAATTTTCAGTTAAGCTGAGCTGAATTTCTTCTCTAATTTTTCCCCATTTAGTTGCCAACCCAACTGGAAATAGCCGTCACTCACATAGGCAGAGACCAAATTTTTGTTAATCAATGAGATGATTTAACTAAAACCTTCTGTAAACAATCTGTTTGAAAAGCTAACACTTTTCTGTGTGGATTATCTAGCCCTCCTTTCTTAGGGACTTCTGTTTGAACATGGGAATTAAAAAAAAAAAAAGGCAGTTCTTGATTGAGTCTTGTGCAGTCTCAGTTTGCAAGGAATTTTGTTTAATTAATTGGCTATAAATATATATAAATACATATCTACATGTTGCTTTAAAAGAGAGATCAGCTAGGAGCGCACCTGCCTTCCCTGGTTCCCATTGCTGGAATCAGACTCTCATTTCCATCCTGTCCTTGTATGGACTGCTTACACTTGTTTCACCAGGCAAATGGGTTATAAAGCTCTCCTGCCAGCCAGCTGGACTCGTACCATTAACTATACTATGACCAGCAGGAAAGTTTATTTTTTTCAAGACACGTGGGTTACACCCCTTCACATTTTTTTCTCTCATTGTTAGCACTTCCATCATGGCCTCTTACCTGTTCAGAGACCCTACCTAGGGTCTACTTCAATTATTCTCTGTTACTGGCCCATCCAGCAAGACATGGAAATCATAGAATCTTCTAGGCTGGAAAAGGCCTTTAAGATCAAGTTCCTCAGCTCCCAGTTCTAGAATTACCCACTGGAATGGCATCTTCAGAAAGATCATTACTAACTCACGATGAGGCCACAGGCTCTTACTGTAGATATTGACGTTAGACGTTCCATCTCATTAGAAATATTGTCCTTGAATACCAGAAATTGCTAAACATTCCCAGTTATTAAATCAGGAAGGAACAAGGGCTGGGACAATCAGTACCAGTAGAAACATCTGGGGAAATTTGCCTTTTTGTGCCTTGTTTTATATTTCTTCTCCTCTACTAGGGGTAAAGAGAATCTGGAAAGTCTTGAAAATTTTGTGTTCTTTCCCAAAAACAAAGGAGGGTTTCAGAAAGAAGACTGGTATTTTTCTTGCTGTCCTTGGGTAGCCAAAACTAAACTGAGTTATTCAGCACTTAAAACAATTGGCATAGTTCACAACCACTAAAAAGAAAGAACTCGAGCTTGCTGAAAATGGAACTTCCATTCAAAAATGCTTTTGTATTTTAAATGATGAAAAGAGAAAGAAGAAATGAAAAATTTGCCTATTCTTTCAGGTTGGTTGGAGTTCCAGGCAGGGACCTGACACCCCCAGGGGCAAGCTATTGGGAATCTGGGATGCCAGACTGGCAGGAGCAAGCCTTCCTCCCCATCTATCAGCAAACAAAATGGGTTCTTAAAAAACCCAGCCAGCCTGTCCTCGCAGCAAACTGCTAAGTTTGAACATCATTGCTTCACAAATCCCCAGTTCCTTGTTCTTTCTGTATCTGGCTTCTTGTGGCCAAACAAGGCATTACATGGGGCAATTCTGCGTGCTACCTGTACCTTACAATACCACAGAACAATGCAAATGTGGCTCAAGAGGATGCAGGTAGCTCATGCAGAGTATTTGAGTAGAAGAAAAAAATTAGAAAAGTTATTGCATACCTAGTCAATGAATTATATCTTTCCTGGAAGGAACTACCTTATATTTGTCTAGAGACCTCAGTCAATATCTGATTCAGGCTGTGCTTAACATAACAAGTAGCTGTGTGTGTGCAAGCAGATACAGACTTGTTTGTGTGTAAACAGAGCTGCAGCCTCTGCCCTGAAGAGCCCACATTCTTTTAGTGCTTTTAACATCCTTCATCACACCTATCACATAACTCTCCCTCTTAGCATCCTTCTGACCTCTGCAAACTCACAAGAGCTGGCCTGCTTCTTCATACCTTCTTGTTGTAACAGTTTGTCCCCCTAGGACTGTGGTACCAGGCACAGATGGGGATGGCATGCCATGGACCTCAGAAGTGCAAAGAAACCAGTGAACTTGTGGGTTTATCAGAGAGACCTTTGAAACCCAAAGACAAATCTGCCAAGCCACCTTTTTCCAACCATAGCTTCCTGTGGCCTGTGGTTATTCACCATTTAGGCCCATTCAGCAGCAGAGCTAAAATACAGACGCAGTAAATCCCACTGCCATCATCTCCATATACAACACACTTTATTATAACAGAATAAGGGGTTCTGCTCTACTGGACCAAATCAAGTTGGTCAGTGTTAAGTATCACATTTTGGATTCAAATCCCTGCTAAACCCTCTGCTTATGCTCGTGGTTAACATTATTTTTATATCTGTCTTCAGAAATGAAAGACAGCAGCAGCTCACACATAGCAGCAACAGCATCAGCAGCTTTTAAAGGCCAACTCTATAGATTAAAGGGTGATACACTGAGCACC
Source organism: Corvus brachyrhynchos (assembly GCF_000691975.1). Classification (NCBI taxonomy): domain Eukaryota; kingdom Metazoa; phylum Chordata; class Aves; order Passeriformes; family Corvidae; genus Corvus; species Corvus brachyrhynchos. Next base: position 2,692,997 of record NW_008238448.1, on the reverse strand, counting down.
AAAATCCCACCACCCCAGTGTCTACTGATTAGGTTGGGAGAAAAGCTGAGTGACAAACATGTTTCCAATCTGCCTAGCCCATGCAGCGAAATGGAGCAATCTGGCCTGAAAAGGGATTTAGACTTTTGTTGTGCACAAGGGGAGAAAAAGCTGATTTAAATCCATCAACAATGCCCTCCCTCTTGGTGATCTCAGAGATAAGGAACAGCGTCTGGACACAGTTCATATCCTACCTCTCACCAGGCCCCACACTTCCACTCAAAGACAAAAGCTGGCAGATGAGGGCAAACGATGCTGCCTTGCTATTGAGCTGCCTGCTCACATAAAAACATGTTGTACAATGCATGGAGCCTGCCCAGGGCATTTGATCTAGCAATTTTTAAAGGGAGAGTGAATCCCCAAGCCCGTAGGAAGAGAAATATACAGCCTTTTAGTTCATCGAGACCATTGCTATTAATATGTGTATAGCACTGATGCGTAAAAAGGATATTTACAGACACAAAGGTCTTGCTCTAACCTGTTTACAGCCTAAACCAAGCAGGCATTTACATCAGAGAACAACAACATCCTATAGCTGATACAAGTGGGGTAAGCAAAGAAGGGACAACCTAAAAATAAATAAAGGAAAAGGAAATAAGGTTTCTAAAAGAGAGCTATTAGATCCCCTTACAAGGAGAGCAGATCACATGGTTTCCTTTATCCTGGTTGTTTAATATATGCCATCCCTGTGCATTTCACTGTGACTGCCATAAGGAGTGAGCCATTACATTCTCTCTTTATCCCTTGTCATAAGGACTGAGAATGAGGTGATAACCCATTTTTCTGAAACCTTTCCAGACCCTTGGGAAAAAAAAAAAATTTGCCTTGTTTTATCTGAAAGAGATGAAATTATAAAAAAACCCCAACAATTCTGATTGCCTGTAAGTAAATCTTCTCTTTGCACATCTTTAATTATACTCATTTTTCAAAATAAAAGTGAAATGAAACAGCCATGGGGGGATGCATGTGGGGAAAGTCAATCTGTGCAAAAAGCAGAGTCTTGTTTGTTTTGTGACAAAAATATGCCTGACAACAGTTGTGAAGAACACCAACAAAATGGTTGCTAGAAAACAGCAGCAGCAACAGCAGCAGCCATCACCTCCATCACTCTACGGATGCCCCTCGTGATAGGCATTAGTGCGGAGCTTCCTCCTTTACAGTGATTAAAACAGACTTCAGCAAGCCCTTATTGCCACCATCTTTGGAGAGCAGTATTCAGATGCAGATTGCCTTAAATCCCATCAACCTATTCAGGCGTTCATATGCGAGTGTGTCTGCCCCTGAGTGTGTATGTGTGCGAGTGTTTAGATGCATTTATGCACACACACAATTCTCCCTCTGTACACACCTTTTCTCCACCCTCTCACTCAGAGGGAATGAGCTAAAATTGTCAAAGATGAGAATGTGTATTTTCCAGGCTACTTTGTCAGATGTTCATGTGTGCATCTTATAAATATTTCATACCAAATATTTAACATTATTCCTTCCCCAATCGGATCAGCTTTGAAATGCTCCTCAAAGTGAATTCTCCCCTAACAATGGCTTGACGCAAAAGCCTTTTTTCTCTCTTAAGAAGAGAAGGCTGCACATGGTCTGCTACCATAGCAGCATGAATAGTTCTTATTTAATGGAAAATAAAAGATACTTTACATTAATTCAGTGGGGGATGGAAAGCTGGGCACATGCGTACCTTGTGCTTCAAACATGGAGGAAGGAACATCATACCTTGACCTCCCCTCTCCTGGTCCCATGATTATTACCCAGCTTGCATTAGAACCATAATGGGAAGTGACAAGTTTATGTAAATGATCCACACAAGGATTTTGCTCTTGTAAAACAGAGCAGTTACTCTGGGCTTTCTAATTATTTCATGCCTTGTGGTTCTGTGATGGGGCAGAGATGACTATTACTTGAAAAGTATATTGTGATTGACAAGCCACTGTCCCCCTGGAACTCATTAAGGCCTGTGCTTTGCAAGAGCGGGTAAAAAAACCCTACCAGGCACACCATACACACACACACATCCTCACCCCAGTGCCGGCTGTTCCTTCAGATCATTTGTTGGGATTTTTGCACTGATAGAGAAAAGCACAATCTGCATGTATCTCAAACAAGTACCACCTCCTGGCTACAAATTGACCAATTATCCTCTGCTTTCACATTTTCATTTTTAAATCTGTAAGATTAGAAGCAACATACCTGTCCAACATGCAGCGGTGTTTGGATTTCAACGCACTGGATGAAAAAGTCAGTTGTTTCACAAGACACTTTTTAACAGAACAGGGAGGAGAGGGGCTGGGACAGGGGACAAGGGCTACCCTAAAAGCTGCCACCAGTGCATTTCTGCGGCTCTGATTTGTGCCAAGTGCCTTCTAGAAAGGCCATTCTGCTGCCATGACCTGTTTGCTTTTCTGTCTTAATTGATTTTTCTGGCCTTTAAACTTGCGAAGAGAAATGACAATTTCTTTGGCAAAAGTAGAGCCCTTGTCTTTCGAAACATACACTATGCTGCAACCATGGAGGGAGGAAGAATCCTATTCAGGCAGCTGCATTGTTCCCCAGTGTAGAAGTGGGTTTGAATTCTGCTGCTGGTTTGGGACGTAACACAGTTTGGCATAAAATCAATTCATTGTTAACTCCATTGTGGGTGGATCTTATGGGCATGCAGCATTTCTTACTTTTAGCTGTGTTTGATTTGTGATTGAAAGAAATCCTCTGGAGATACTTATGAAAGGCTCTTGGACCACTTCAATTCTTCCAGTAGAAAACACTGGCACTTTGGTTACTTCAAGCAACCCCAGTCTTTGCAAACAATTAACAAAACCAAAAGACCAATCGGCTTTTCAGGGTTTCAGTTTCAATTTGACTACTTTGGTCCTTAATTCCCAGCAACCACCTGGCTATATCTGCAAGTATTCAACAGGGGAAAATTAAGTTTTTAGTATTATGTTCCATAATAGCATTGCATTGAAATAACACTACCCATAATCAGTAACACTTTGTTGTGCCTAATTTATCAATAGATTTCCCCCAAAAAAATCTGAGTCACAGATATTCAACAAACAAGACAAATCCTCAGGATCCAGTTTATCAAGCTTAGGCCAAAACCTGTATGTCATTGATGATCAATCAGCACAATGATAGAAATACAGGGAGAGAAGAATAAAAACAGGGAAAAAAAGAGGTGGGGAGAAGACATAGAAGTGTTTCTGTGCCAGCTACATTTTGGAGCAGTGGAAAGTGAATATGCTGGGGACTAAGGAGGGTGTTCAAACACACTCAGCACTGGTTTGATTTGCCTTCATTGAGGGGGACTCTGTGTTACAAGTCTCATAAGCACAGACATAGGTTAGTGTAAGGATTGTTGGGCTGTGCCTTTTGCGTGTGTGCCGTTTGCAGGCAGCTCAAACACACTCTCAGGCTGAGGATGAATCTATCTCCAGGGACAAAGCTCAGCAATCAAAATTTCTGTGCCAGTCCAAAATGGCATCTGTAGTGGGACATCAGTCAGCAGGGAGGGCACAGGCCAGTATTGCCAAGTTTCTCTGCCATGTGGTTTTATGCCATCCATTCCTGGTTTTGCAGTGAGAGGTCACAATCACGATCATGTAGTGAACTGCATGCACTGCTTCCCCTTCCTTAGGTCTCCAAGATACAGGCTGGATGGCTCTCAGACACTTGAGAAACTCGGTGTGCAGTTCATTGGGAAAGTTATTCACCTGGTGCATATCTCCATTCAGTCAGACTTCTTGGGAGTGAGAGCAGGAGTGTCATTTGGCATCTGACAGCAGGAAAATACAGTTTTACATGTAATCTGAGGAAGTAAAAATGGCTGGATTCATTTTATGTAAAGCAAAATTGTCCACTAATCATTTAGCACCAGCACAGTACTTTTCCTACCTAGCAAATATTATCTTATCTTTACTCAAGCCATTCAAGTTAACACCCCAGCAATATCTCAGCTCTCTCCTTGAGCGTCCTTCAGAGGCAGCACTGGAGAACTACTGGTTCTTTATTGAAGCATTTGTACAACAGCTGAGAATCTATTGCTTATGCATCTCCAATAGCAGAAAATACGCAGGATGCAGATACACCTTGCGCTGTGATTCCCATCCCCAACTGGATTGTAGGGCAATTCTTGTAAATACCTATTCTGAGACCCAAACTCCTTGAAGGAAGGCTCCTTGAAACTGAATCTTTGTTTCAGGAACTTGGACCCTTCTGGCTCCAGGGCATAAGCAGACACTTTTTCAGTTTTATTGAGAATTGTTTGTCACTTCTATGACCATTAGCCTCTGACCACAGAGATGTAGAAAGAGTGACAAGTACCTTCAACAGAAGATATTTCTGTAGACAAGAGCACTGCAGTCACTTCTAGACACCATCAGAAATTTAACAGGTAGAAAACGAGCTGAACAACAATACAAAGAATCACAGAACCAGCAGAACATGCAGAGCTAGAAGGGACCACAAGGATCATTGACTCCAACTCCTGGCCCTGTACAGGACCGTCCCCAAGAGTCACACCATGTGCCTGAGAGCATTGTCCAAATTAATCTTGAGCTCTTTAGGCTTGGTGCTGTGACCACTGCCCTGGGGAGCCTGCTCCAGTGCCCAACCACCCTGTGGGTGCAGAACCTTTTCCTAATATCCAACCTAAACCTCCCCTGACACAGCTTCAGGCCATTCCCTCAGAAGAAGAAGAAAAAAAAAACAAAAACAAAAAAACCTCAACTAAATCAACCAAATTACTTTGAAGAACAGGTAATTTACACTAAAAGGCCAAAATCTATCAATTATGTTTATATTCATCTGGCCTTTATTTTAACACCCTATTGCCCTACAAGGTTTCATTATCATTTTGAAGAAATGTTGTGATCACAAAGACTGAGCTCTGGGAGCTCTTGATCATGAACACATAGCATCAGCCACAGCCACTAAATGTGTGGAAAAGGGAACAAAGAAACCAGCAGTTTATTCAGAAAACATCTTGGAGAGTTTGACTGTAAAGAGACTCAAAGAGGCTGAAGCATTTTCTTCAGCTCTGGTGGTAATCAGGCCTATTATGCTACACAGGAGCACTGTTGTCAGTGAAAGGCATGGCATAAGTGCCTACAGCCTAGAGTTTACTGAGTTTATATGATTATCTGTGGAAGGAGTTAAGATGGCTCAGTTCATAAAAGTACACTAGTACAAATACTTATGTAAACTGTGCTTGTAATATCTCAGTTCAAATGCAAGCAGTTATACTTCTGGTATGTTTATCTAGTCTCAGTGGAAGTGCCTGACCTTTACCTCGCTTAATGTGGATAATGCAAGCTGCTGTTAATGACATATTTTAAGTTAAATTCAGCTTACTTTGGAATGGAGCAAATCATATGGTGGAAGTTACATCCTATATTTTTTCACACTGGTCAAGCCCAAGGCCCTGGTTTTTACTAGAAAACACTACACTGTTTATTAGGTGCAGCTTCATATGCATGCATTTTTATACTGTATAAGTATTTTTATGCATAGGTATATATTATAGAGGTGTTTACGGTCTTGAGATGTTGCTACTTCAGGTTATGCAAGTTGGATGATCTTCCACAGGTTGTGGAGCTTGGGGGCCTGACTTCTGTTTTTCAATATTTAAGTAAACCCAAGGGCTCACTACCCAGGGAAAACCCCATTCCCTCAATTCCATAAAACTGGGTTTAAAGCCTCCCCATGCCATTTCTACTTGCCTTTTTCTCATGTAAATTTTCTTGTTTCTGAATTCCAAAAGGAAGAATCAGAATGAATATAAAGAAAAGCAGACAGGAGCAGAGCAAATTTTGATTTCAGCTGGGAAGAGCTGCCCCCTCCAAAAATCACAGAGAACATGACAGTTCTGTGAAGCTCATGTGGTCAAAGCCTGTGCCTCTCTTTGCCTCAGAGAGCTCAAACCATCCACACAGCACAAGGGAACACAGCCAGAGGAACAGTTTTAAGCTTGAACCATCCGATTAGTTTAAATACATTATTAACAGCAGAAGCCCCAGCTAAATGCATCAATAACCTAAACATTACCTAAACATAACAAGAAAAATTCTGTCAGCTTCATCTGCTGAAGGTTACCTGAATTCAGTATGACTTACAACTGTATCGTGAAGGTCTGAGTAAAGAACATCCACAAAATACCAGTCTCAAGCACTTGCAAGCACAACAGACTGTCCCATTTCATCACAGAACAAAAATCATGCAAAATTTCAAACCTAGCTGCAACTAAATAATTCGGATCTAAAATCCATAACCGGCCTTTCCTTATACAGCTCTGTTCTTTACCTTGCCCCCATCCTGCTGTGAAATGTGCAATAATTGCACAGCAGATGACTTTTGTTTTCTAAGAACATGACATGGCCATTATTAATGTGGCCTGGTATTAGCCTGTTTTTCTTTTCATCTTTATCAGACATCTATATCTCTCTGAGAGGTCTTGTTTACATAAAACAGTGCACTTGGATGCATGGTGCTTAATGAGTTTCTGTATAACCAGAACAGAGTGAGTAAAGTACACTACTCTTTCTAATTATGAATCATTTGACTGTGTTAAGAGAAAGAGTACTTCAGCAAAAGGTGCAGAAAGCTTCTTTCTGATTTTTTTTGTTGCTATAAAGAACAGCCATAAATTATAAGTTAGGACAATGTTACAATGTTGCTTTGGCTCCAAGCAGCAGCAGCAGGAAGAGAAAAAACCCCAGCTGTGCTCATATTTCATGCTCCCTAATCAGTGGTTCCTTCCTCCATTTACTAGTCTCTGCTGAGGATGGTATAATGAAGTTGACCAAACACTGGTCTCAGTGGGTCTGGCTACTCTCAGGGAATCCTAAAAGCACTTCCCACTTCAGATTCACATTTTACCTTGGATGCTGATGAGCCTCAGGCTCACTGTCCACCTGAGGTTGTCCACTGTCCTCCTGCTATCAAAAGAAAACCCAGGTGAAGGGCAGCAATGGAGTTGTGCTGGGCCCACCACAGTGCAGCCCACCACAGAGCTTGCTGGCCTCAAAGACAGAGGCACACAGGCAATCCATGACATTTGAATGGCCCTTGGCAATTTACTGCACACTCAAAAAACTGAAGGTTTGGTATGCAAACATGCAAGACATGCTCACTATCATCCACACACCTAGTAGAGATGCAGCAAAGCTGACTGGCTCTGTGCCCTTCCCAAAAAGCACAGTTTCCACAAAAACCTACATCAGAGGACATGATTTTTAGTCGCTTTCTCTCAATTTTGCCAAACTAGCTAAAAATGACTGAATTCTTTCCACAGGTAAGGGAGGCAGTGCAATGTTTGCTGGTGCTGATTCCCTCGAATGAGCCCTGCATGGCACAACTACAAGCTGTTGTGTGCAAGCTCTTGTGAAGCCCCAGCACAAACCCATACCACAGGTTGGAGGGGCAGAAACAAAGTCCACAGTACATGCTCTTAAAGATTCCTCTGGGCCACCTCACTGGGACACAAAGCATCATGAGACACCACAAGAGTGGCAGGAGCAGCAGGAAAACAGAAGGCATGAAGTTGCTTCCAGGCTGCCTTCATCTCCCTCTACCCTCCTTTCCCTTCCCCTACGCTGGGCTGCATCCCACAGGAGAGCCAGCCTAGTTCTGCAGGATCTCTGATGGAGTCCAGCACTACCAGGGTGGCCAGGGGCATACTTTTTTTAGTATATTTTGCAATACAGTAAAATGAATGTGTCAGATTAGTTAAAATTGGCACCCTCAGCCCAGAAGCCCAAATTGGATTTAACAGTGAATAAGAATAGCAATATCATCCAGTAAATAATGGAAAGCCAACTTGCCTGAACCAGAAAATTATTTCAGAGTATTATGTTGATACTTACTTTGGAGTAACAGAAAGCTGCCATTGCAAATCAGCAATAAACTTTGCTTTTGTCATCAAAATAAAGTAGGAAGTTTCTCACATTTTGAATTTTTACATGACTGGTAGGTAAGGCACTCCTTCCTCCAGCATAATTTCTTGTTAAAAATCAAAGCCTTGGCTAGATGTGAGAACAAGGTAGATAAACTACCCTGAATTCCTATTTAACTTGCAGAGCATTATGCCCTTGTTAGGAGGTCAGACTGTTGGGAATATCATAGGTCATGCTACATCTAAGCACTCTGGAGTAAGAGACATACTAAAAGATGTCAGAACAAATAAGGGTCAATAGCAGAGAAGGAGTTAACTCAGCCAGCTGTGAGAGAATTAATATGCTCAGTGTTTTAGGAAATCTCTTTGGATCTGCTTGTAAGTGTAGTTTGGCCAGGACATTGTCAATAACAGGTTAGAGCAGTATCTTTAATAAAAATTATTTTGGTTTATTTCTATGTGTACCATCTTTTTTAGATTAAAAAGTTAATTTTTTAAATTTAGCAATACCCAAGTTTTTTCCCTGTCTGAAGACCAATACTTTGTAAGCATTCAGGATTACAAGGCATGATACATTCTTGATAAAATAAGAACATGTATGCTTTTTATGTATGTTTTTATATTATCAAGATATTTTATCAATTCCAGATAGTCACAAAACATTAAAATTGAACACTATGAGTGCATTTAAAACACTCATCTTGCCTTGCAACCAAGAGTGTCAGCATAGTGGAGATAGTGCTTGATATTCTGACTGAGCAAGGAACACAAAACAGGCAGTTTCCTCTAGAAAAATATTTAGAGGGGTTGGAGCTCTCAATACCATCAGTCCAAAAGCATGGGAGAAAAAATGCCTGTAATCGCTACCAAAAGTTAGAGCTGATGTAGGAAAAAAAGCTGATGGAGGGAAAAAAGAAGCAAAGCAGCAATGAGTTCAGAGGAAAAAAAGTCTTTCAAAAATCAGAAGATTTTTCAGAAATCCAAATTAGTAAAGGAAACATCATAAATAATAAAAACAAACAATAAAATGGTCAATTTTTTTAACCTACAGAAATATTTACTTTGAGTATGAGCTGATGCTTGTGGAACAGGAGAAAGCAGGTTTTTTGTTTAGCTAACAGCTAATTCAAAAGCAAGTAGGAGAGAAAATCCAAAAGCAACTAGAAGAGAAAATCCAAGTGTATTAGGTACTTCACATGTTCATTTTAGATTCAAATACTCCTGAGCAGTGCACTGCCCATTTCAGCACAGAAAAAAATCTTAGGCTTTCTAGTCAAATAGGATATTTATTTCTGCAGCACACAGTCTGATTATTATGGATCTGCTTCCACAGGCTTCATGCAACCCCTTCCTTAAGACTATTTCCTATAGCTCTGTAATCCACAACGCGGTTCCACATAATAGCAGGCTAATCACTGCCCTACTTTTAAAAATGCAAAGTTTTTGACATGCTGTGTAATGGTGCATCCCAAACAGTTCATAAACCTGTCCAGTAGATTCCTCCTCCAGTTCCTTGCTTGCTGTTATCTCCCTAAGCACCTTGTATTGTAGAGTTTCATTCAAATTGCAATGTCTTTGGGCCAGAGGCTGTGCAAATCACCTATGGCGCTGCACAGATATTAAGTAACAGCGAAATCTGACTTTGAAGCCATACAGTGCCTTCCAAATTTTAAGTCTAAGAAGAAAGCTCACACTTTCAGGCATTTCTAGATGGACAACTCAGAGACCGTACTCCATGGGCTACCAAACAAGTGAGAATAAAAAGGGAGGGAAACAGAAAGCTTTCCACAGCCTTCCTGAGCATTTTTACCACATTGCACAATTAAAGTCTTTGAGCTATAACTGTAAGTTTCTGGTCATATGGATATATATCAGTAACTCAGTTCTCAGCTCCTTTATGAAACTAAAGCTTTATATCCTGCTTCTGCTGAAGTCAAAGTAAATTTTGTACTGTCAGAGTGGGAAGGTTTTGTGTCTAAGTGACACAGGACTCTCACAAAGGGTTGCTACCATGAACTCTCTCGTTAAAGCTACTAATATTCACACACTGAACTTGGCACCTCCTTCACAGTCGCCTTCCTTTACATCATTAGGCTCTATAGGAAATCCACATTTATCTGATAAAATTATATATTACATTACAGAAACTGCTACAAGTCCAAATTTTACCAGGGTCTCCAAAGAGTTGCGGCAGGGAAAAAGTAAACTGAAGCAAGGAATTGTAATCCAAATACACAATAAAAGCATTGAGATCCTAGGGAGGAGGAAGTTACTTATACTCCTGCATTACCGTGTGGTACCTGAGTGCCCAGCCACATGAAATAAGGTCCAGGTGAACAGGAAGAGCAAAATGAGGTCATTCCATCTTGAACAAAACATTTGATTGGGTGTTGGGGAAGATGAAACAGGAAAGCCTTATAAATATGATTGCCTGACAAAAGATTTTGGGAATATGAAAACTACAGGCAACATCGAAATGAAAGCCACTTTTGAAATACCAGGTCTTAGTTACTGAACAACTAGAAAACAATGGTATGGCCACTGAAGATAATCCCCTCTTGATGGAACAATACCCTCTGCTTGCAAGCGGTCCAAGGGTCAGAGCAGACCCTACTAGCTCAGCAGAAGGGGTCCAAAGAGTAGTTTTTAGAAGTTAAGATGTAACACTCTATGGTAATATAAGAACTCTTATAGGCTGTATGTAAATGCTATAGGATTTGTATCTTGTATTAGATTGGTTAGTGACAATTAGAATATTCAGTACAGAAGATGATTTATTGTATTGTAACCAGGACTTCAGACATTCATTCCATACTACTACTTCCATTCTATTCTCTTGCTCTTACTTCCACTCTCGCTCTTACACCCTCTCTCTCTCTCTCTTACCTGCTTACTCTCTTGCTTTCTTGGGCCTGCTCAGAGCTGAGTCTGGCAGCTCTGAGCAGTGCCCCTATACCCACGCCTTTTACAATAAACCCCATGTGTCCCAAGACCTGCCTATAGAGATCTCTCCGTCTCCGTCCCGACCGAACCCGCCCGTAACCTACTACAATTGGGGAAAAAAAAAAATACATCCTGCAGTGTCCAGACACCTGTTTTACCCATAATGCAATAAAAACTTACTCTAGTAACTCAAGAGGGCATAAGAGCAATAAAAAATTACAGAAGTTAGTTTTGAGAGATTTGTGGAATGCGTGAATTAAGTTTGATCAGCTTTATTCAAAATTTTTCCCTGGCATTAAACAAAGGTGACATTCAGGGATGAACCTCACTGGTCCAGGGCAATATGCAGTGGGGTCTGTAGCTGTGGCAGGAGTTGAAGCCCCCTGGTCCCTTTGTATCAGCTTAACTGAGCTTCTGAACAGCATTTTACTATCTGGAAATACAAGGATGAGGTTAGGAGTTCTGCCCCTGGCTTTACTTTGCTCTTCAGTCACAGTTAGGTGGTCACCCACCCACACCCCAAGCATGACTCACAGTGCAAATACAACCATTGTTTTAAGCTGTCCTAGGGTCTGGAATTGCAAAGTCCAGATTTGGCTCTGAAGTTTTTTCCCCAAAAAATCAGAGCTGTTTGGACATGGAGTTTAGTTTTGTTTGAAGCCTGTGTAGAAGAGGTCAGTCCTTGTACACCACAAAGGCCTCATGTCTCCCTAGGGAGATTTCCACCCTTCAGACTGTAATACCCAGGAAACCAGGAGAAGAGAACTGAGACAAGCAATGTCTTGTGAGGTTGGACATACACAGACTGCTCAGTCCTTGCTGTGCGTTGAACTGCGTCAGTATGGGAGCCCAGTTTCCCAAAATTTTTTACTGCCATGCGAAAAACAAGCAGTAGAGGCTGATGCAATGGAACGAGAACATGGGTTGGGTAATTTACATCCTTCTGCTAGAGCACAAGTGACATTATTAATAATGTGTCTTCTAGGCTCAGCCCATTGTCTTGGGCAGTTCTGCTTAACACAGTCTTATCCCACATAAGCCATTTTTCATCAAAATGCAGTTAGGTTTATCAGCATAACCTGTATGGATACAGATCAAATAAACCTTGTATAACAGGGTGTCCAACCCCTAAATTCCTTGCTGTGAGATAGAAGTTACGTATTCACCCCAAACACATTAAAGTATTCCATTATAGAGCTCTCCTATTACTAATGAAATATGTACTAGTACCTATTGTTGTTGGAGTGAAAGCTCCTCTGGACTCAGGCCCAGAGGGAAGCCAAAGCACAGGGGTTGAATTAAAACCTTTGGACAAGCTGAGATACATGAAGCCACACCAAAGTGAAATAGAAATACAGAATTTTAACTTTTATTAGAAATATATGCTAAGTGCCTTGAGCATTAAAAAGCTGCAGCAGAGACCTTAAACACAGTTCTTGCTGTAGCAGTGTTACCTTTTCACAGAATTCTTTATTTTAGACAAAATATAGATAGAACTATACTGCTCACATTTTTTAGATAGAGTGTTCACATAAACAATAAGAGCTGATAGAAACTATATACGCAAATCTGTGTAATACCTATGTAACATGCTATATGCTTGGGGTCTCCAGTTTGAGATAACTGAAAAATGCAGATGTACATGCTGTTTTTTCTTCTTAGCATTTTGGAATTGTCATGGATATTTGGTTCATTTAATGATGCCCCTTAAAGACAAACAGAATTCACCTTGGATACCAGGCCCCTAGAAAGGGGTACATGTAAATGGTGCTCAAAGAGGCGAGTTCTGACATTCAGCTCCATAACTCTGCAAGTAACTGCAATTTTGATCTGTTCTGAAGAGCCGATACCGTGCCTGGCTGTCTCTTTGTTGTAAGAGGCTGGGAATTTCCTGCAAAGCATGTAACATGCTTGAGGCATCAAGTTTTTTACATTTATTTGCCAAAAAATGGGTGTATTATTTGGCATTTTTCCATGGTGACTTAATTCACGGGCTATGAGCAAAATGGAAATGCAAATGGAAAACACCTTTTAGTTACAAAATGCCACTCGCACGCTCTCTGAATCTTGATAGTGTAAACCACAATAAGCACCAAAAGAACCAAGATAAAACCTCAAGGAGATTCCTAGCAGTTAACTAAGCAAGTTAAGCTAAACATCACTTAGCTAAGCACAGCAGATCCTTTAGTTCCGTAGCCAGTGCAACAGAGTGAGGAATAGTGGGGTTTGTCCCCATGCTGTGATCCTGAGAGGAACAGCATGACCGTGCCTTGTCTCAGCTTCTCTGTCACAGGTGAAATATACCTGCCTCATTTCAACCACAGGGTAGAATATAATACATAGTACTGCAGTGTTATTTTATCTCAAGTCCTGAACTCGAAGTTTCCTACGGCCTTTTCTGAAGTTACAAGATTGTGTAAAAGATTTCCCAATTAAGAAAGGTTTCAGTCTTCCTTTGTCATAAAGTGTGATGCCATGAGCCTTGAATTTTCAGGCAGGCTAGAGAGGTGGCCATATTAGCTATGAACTAATCTAAGAGCTTGCCTTCCTTTGAATGAAGAGATTGCAATACCACATACAGGAGAATTGGTTTTGAGATTCCTAAATGAAACACTCTAGAATCAGATCTTCTAGATATTTTTTTTTTTTACTTGTGATTTTTTTGTAATAAACTTGAGATACCTGCAAGTATTAAGAAGGCCAGCATCTGAGTGTTTAGCTTTTTTTCCCTTTCATCATCCTTCTTTAAACAGACTCTATAAAAACAGAGGCATTGTTATTGCTAGCAACTTCAAGAAAAGTCTTGGTCACAACCTCAGTTCATGTTTTAACAGGCCTAAACACTGCAAATTCAAATCTTATCTACTAGGATAATGTCAAGAATGCCTCCAGTTTGTCAGAGAGCCACCTGTCCACAGTCAAGCCAAATACAAAAGACCCTGTTCCTGAAGCCCTTCAAAGCCCCATTTCCTTTACCTTTTTAATTTTATAAGCAGGGGAAGTTCATTTCTCTCCTTAGAAGGGCTAGTTTTCCTAGACTGCCCAAACGAGTTGCTCTTGATTTTTGTAGCATCCTTGAGGCTGAAATGGAGATATTTCACGGAAGGGTCTGTGAATATGAACAATGTACAGCTGAGTTGATGGTGTCCATCTGCAGTGATAAGAATTCAGCGCTATTGGGGAAGCACACCCAAAAAGCAATGTAATGAAAACACGATGCTTCTGCATGGTCCTGGGACCTGCCTATTTGATCTTCAGCCTTGTTCCTATGCTGATGATCGCTTCATGGTCAGAACCACTTATTGGGTCTATGTGAAGTAACATTAATGTAACTAGCTGCTTCTATCTGGAAGAGCTTTCAGCTTAGTGGTGTTTTTAAAAAACCTGTGCAGTGTAAGGAATAGGGTGGTCCCACAATACGCCTTCCCCCTGGAGAACCTGAACTCTCTTGTCTCTTCCAATCTTGTTCCTCAGATTGGGATTTCCTGCAAGTGATGATGAAACCTGCTCAAGTCAGCTACATGGTCTGGTGAAATTTTTGCAGTCAAATTCTCACTTCTGAAACCTCAAGCTTAAAAACTTTGAGCATCATGGGACAGATACAATGCCCGTAGAAGCAGACAACAATCAAGCTTTTGTAAAACCAGGATTTCTTACATGGTTAATGCCAGAATTTGTTTAAAAGTGACCCTTTCATGCAAATGTTGAGTGCAGATTTCCTTGGGGTGATGTAACATTAAGAGTTCACATGCGGCAGTAGCTAGACCGATCATTAGACAGCAAAGGAGGAAAGAGCATCCTCAGACTTTCTACAAACTAATACTCTTTTAGTTGTTATTTTTGTTATATTACCTTCATATTGGACATGCTATAGTACCTCATCATACACATAAGTGTCTCAAAACCTTGATCGAGATGCAGTTTTGTAGCAAAATGTTACCGATTTTTAAGTAAACTGTTAAATTGTTGTTGTCATTGTCTTGACTTTCGTTGTCTTGTATTTCATACAGCCAGCTGATGCCCAAATGTGTTTTGTGATTTTAATCTTCTCCCTTAGGCTTACCCACAAAACTCTACCACATACTTATTCAGCAAATTAACTAAATTATTTCCTTCCCAAAGAAAAGCTTAGATCTGCATGGGGAAGGCTGATGGGTTTTGGCAGAAAAGTCTGGAATTATGGAGTCACTGACTAACTGCAAATCAGCTACAACTATGGATCAAGGAAGTGTGGATTCAAAGAAGGCCATAGTGAGACAAATTCTGATTTTTTCATAATTCGTACCTTCAGTGACATGAGCTGACCTACGATCAGACTCCTTCAGTTGCTCATGTCCACAGTACACCTAGTTATACACATACAACACTGGTTATTTTCACCACGATCAACCCATTCGGTCAACTTCTTCCATTTACTACCTATTAAAGGTAGAGATTATAAGCAATATATATTAAAGAAAATACATAACTTCACTACGATTCTTTAGAATAAATTGAAGTTCATTACAACAAAAACGGGAACAAGGTAAATTCTCACTCAACACGTTGGGATTTGAGGTACTGTGGTTAAGTGGTAAGCAACCCTTCCTAGAGCTGTGAGGTGAAGCATGTGAGTCTCAGACAGCCTTGGAAGGACAACACTTTGATGGTCATACATGGTCATGCCAGTTGTTTGCCTGCCTTCCTTACAGGAATGCTTTATGGCCCTTACTTCCTAGGCCCAGCCTCACTGCCTGTCCCACTTACAAAACCTCAGCACAAGCACCTGTTCAGTCCTCTAGAAATAACACTGACCCACACTGCCCTCAGGCCAAAGGTGCAGAACCTCTCAAGCTAAGATTGCCTTTCCCCTGAGATTCCCCTTTTCCTCGGGGAGCCAACAGCTCTGGGTAGACCCTGTGGGACTTGATGGGGCCCAGCTGACTGAATGGGGATCACTCTTCTTTTAGCAGTGGTGGGAGAGTTTCCTCACTGCACCTCAGCCATCACACACACACAAGGGAAGAGAAGTGGGAGTGCTGGGTGTCACAGAGCTCACATGACCCCACACAGTGCTAATTTCAGTGCTGTTCCAGGGGTTCTTGGATGCTAGTTAAGGCTTGTGCCTTAACCAAAATTTTCAGAGCCTGTTGCTCTTCAAAACTCCACAACTACTGGGTGGCCTTTTAGGCAGATGCTGGAGAACATCCCCCATCACATATATTGGTGGAGAGATTGCCTTCCAGGGCAGGCTGTCTGCACCAGTGCTGGGGATGGTGATGGAAAGGGTCTCTGTTTTCTTCATTTTTAATGTAGGGATTTGAGTGGGAGCCGAATCCTGTCAAGTGTTTCCTGTCCTGCACACACCCTTGTCAAAGTGCTCTTTGGAGAATACAGAAAGAGGATTAATGCTAATAGCTATCTGCCTGTCATTTGAAAATCTCAAGCAGCACTTTCTGGATTTTCCCCATGAATCTCTAACACCCAATGCTGCAATGACACCTGAAAGGAAACTTTGCAGGGAGTACTCTCCCACCAAACAACAAGGTGGACAAATGACCCTGCAGGGTATGGGTGTGGATCGTAGCCTACGCACCAGATGTGCCGAAGCCTTTTGGAGCAGGAAGAAGGCATGCATTTGAAGTCATTTTGCCATCAAAGTAGGTTTGCCCAATTCATTCCATTCAGTCATGTGCTATAACTCATTCCACTATGTGTTTTAGACACAGCCCCCCGGGACTGCATTCGTGTAGCATTGTTAGTAACATTGCTACCCAGACAGTCCTCCTTATCCTGCACCAGCACTTGGACTTGAAACCATGTACCAGATATTAATTTTTTTGCATCAGGCTAACAGCTTCATTGGTCAGACCCTAACAAAGGATTCAATCTTAATCCCATAGGAGCCCCCTGTAGGAATGATTTCTGTGTTTTGCTTGAATAAATAAGTAAAAAAAAAAAACCAAATCATTGTCATAGCCTTTGAGATGTTTCATATAATCCTTGGAACAAGGAAGCAGGGAAAAAAACAAGGCAGAAAGAATTGATATGATGACCAAGAGGTCACAGATCCAAAACATAGCCCCATACAAGCTTCTACAAAGCAAGCTAACTCTATTGCACCTAGCTGCTCTAAACTGTGCTTTTTAACCACAAAAGTAACGTTTATAAAATAAGGATTTGTATTATACTAACAGCAAAGAGTTTCTCTTCATTTCATTTCAGATTTATTTAGAGGTTTTGGGGACAATGTTTTATAATGTTGTTTGGAGATTTTTGTTGTTTGTGAGTTGGATTTTGTTCAACCTGCAAAAAATAAGACTTTTTTTCTTCTCCCTTTTGTCACATGCTTTAAAATCATGAAAAAGGTCTGTTATATTTTCTGCTTAACATTCTTCAGGATGTATGTTTTAAAATAGAGAAGTCACCAGCCATTGAGGTTCCTCCGCAGTTAAAAACTTCCATACATTTTGCATGCCATGCTTTAATTACTTGCATGAATTTTAACAAAGAAATGGAAAAAGTTTTACAAAATTTGCATCTCCACAAATCTCAATGCCAGCCAGACTAGGTGCCAGAAAGAAGCATGTAGATATATTTCTAGAACACTGCTGAAAGCAAACATTTCATGAAGTAATCAATCAGGTACGAAGTGAAAAAAAGTGTCTGAGCCTTAACTGTGAAAAAAAAACAGAATATTCCAGCTGTGTCTCTGTGAAAGCAAATAAAACGGCAGAGAGCAGAGAAACTTGCTGGGCTTATAGCTGTGAAGGCGAGCATTCCCAGCCAGCCCCAGGCCAGCTGGTTTTTACTCTTTAATGGCTTCATGCCCTCTAATTAAGGTCTCCAAGTACAAGCCCTTTGAACAAATGTTTACATTTGTCTTGCTAATTCCCACTACTTAATAATCAGAGGCCCCTGCAGTTACCTCAACATGGGGAAGATAAACCAAAGACATCATTGTATAAGGGGTTTTGACACTTAAATACCTGATCTACACAAGTGTGAACACTTGCAGGTGTAAGAAATGAGTGAGCAAAACTGACAATGCACTTTTAAACTGCACGTAAAAATCTGAAAACACAACTGGGTGGGATTATAAACTCAGGTATGACATGGTATTCTCACAACATTTAGTGCTTTTTAAAGATACCTCGCTCAAATTTTTCTTTAAAAACAATGAGTAACCCAGAAGAGAAGGAAAGGTGCCTTTTCCTTATGACAGTCATTTGCTGTCTGTGCTGCTCTCCTTTGAGGAAGTCATTACATCTTGTTTGGGCTATCTTTAGTCAAATAAATGGGTCCATGTCACCAGAGTGCTGTAAATGAGCAGGCCCTTCAGCAGATGTGAGCCAGTCAAAGCTGGGTTTAGGGGACTACAAGAGCACCCGGACAGCTGAGATAGAGGCAAGAGAGTCAAGCAGATGACAACCAGGGAAAGACCTTCTTGTTCTGAATTACTCCTTTCTCTTGAGAGAGCACATAAAGCCACGCCTCTAAGAAAGAGAGCAGGGAGCTACAGAGAAACAGAGAGGTGTGTGGGAATTGGTAACACTGGTTTGTTGAACATTTCATTTGTGAGTTCTATTGATGCTGAGAAACATCATAAAGCAATTCTTGTTTTGCCTACTTTGGAAAAAGAAAACCAAATCAAAAACAAAAGATAAAAGCAGAGGGAAAAGACAAAAGAAGCTAAAGGGGATGGAAAATGTGTCATGTCATCTCAGACAAGAGCTGAGAGTATGGCAATGCAGTGGAGACATGAAATGACTTGGTCAGAGGGCTGTATCACAGCAGATGTGGTAAGCACAGTTCAGCTGAGGGCTAACACACCAAAGTATGCCAAGTACGACTGCCAGCAGCCATTCTGTCCAGGACAGCCAATGTGAGAAGCACACAACCCCACCACCAGTCACCAGCAAAGACCCTCCTCTTCCCATTCAGTCAGGAGAACAAGGGTCCCAGCTCTTCTCAACAGCAGGCATACCTTTATTTCCAGTCTACTAGGTAGGGCCAAGCCACAACATTTTCTTCAAAATCATGATGCCCACTTATAACTTAACTTGTAATGGGTATTTGCATTTTTTCCTTCCTGCTATCTTATATCACATACCTGCCTAGAGCAAGATTTTATGGACAAATATAAAATTTAGATAATGAAGGTTTATTGTAAAAATGCTGGCACACTGTTAGGAACACTGGACAAGCTGGCGCCACCATAATTGAGCAGACATTTAAATTGGCTGTAGCTTGTTCTGTAGGATGGCCATTCGGGTGCACAACACCTAAGCCATTTCTCAACACCTCCTTATCCAGCCACTTTCACAAATTAAGTGCAAAAACTGCTTTTTGTAGTAGCAAAAATGAAATACTAGCGCTCTCACACGCTCCATGCCAGGGGCCACATGTTCACCTCTACTAGAAACAGCCCAACAAAATGGCTATTGGTCCTTGAATCACAACTTTTAAGGAGTCCTTCCTCTAACTGAAACTTGTGTTATGACTGTGGGAAGATACACCACCCTCTTCTCTGCTCTTTTTCCAAGGGACTTGCTTATGTCTGTTCAGGGCAGTATTTCTCAATTCTGCTGCTTTCAGCAGTGCCAACACCAGTACAGCTGTGCCAGCTGTGACATGCTAGCACTAATACCAAGCTACTCGAGATCCAAACACAAGGAGATCAAGATGGGCTGCTACAGGTCCGCCAAGAAATCCAACTTTTATGTGCACAGCAGGGGCCATGGCTCCTGGGATATCAGGCAGCCAAGCAGCTTGCAGCCCAGTGCTGGCAGCATGGGGAAGATGCATTATTCTGATGTACTTGCTGTACTGGCTGAAAATACTCATTAAAGCCTCTGCTCTCATTTACCAGGTCCAGTTCCCAGCTCTTCCATCAAAGTCAGACCACACCTAGCCAGTGATCAGTCTGACTCCTTTTAAAACAAAATCTGTGGTAGCTTTTTGAGGAGGCAACTTCTAAAGTACTAAACCAACTATTAACAGCTGTACAGACTGATTGCTTGCTGGAAGATCCAAGAGACCTTGCTCCACATAAATCCCCTTATTTTTTTTACTGAAGTGAAAAGCAAAGGCAAGCAAAAATCAATTTACTTGCCTGAAACAATGTCTTGCTTGAATTATATTTTCTAAAGCCTTTTGATACAAAATGGCAATGTTTTAAAATTGTCTTAGAAGAAAACATTATTTTACAAGTATTTTTTTAAACAGCCAAACAGGACAAAAATAAACTTCTGTAATACTAATTGACATCACTGAATTCCCATTGTAATGCACACTGTGAAGTACACCCAGCTCTGCAGAGCTGGTATGTTCACTATCTGCCTACATGCTCATTTCCTCCAGACACTAACATGGGTAAGCTCAGTTTGCTCAGACACTGATATTCAGTCTTTTTCCAGATAGGTGCTCTAGGAGTTCAAAGAGCCAGCCATCCCTCTGTCTTGAGATGCTGGACTTTTTTCTCAAATGCCACTTCTGCATTTGCTTGCTCGTTCTTGAGGAGCTCTGTCTCTTTCTTCTTTTGGCATTTCTCCTTATTGCATCTTTTTCTATCACCTATTTCTCTCCATCCCTCTGTATTGAATTAAACAATATCATTATGCAGTAAACAACCCAATAACCCAAGTCAGCATATGGCATTCATAAGTTTTTATTGTGCAGCCCTAAATCTGTGACTGCCTCTGTTGAAATGTCCTGAACTTTGCAAAGGTCTGAACCATGTGATAAAGATAAGACCTCAACAGCAGTAGAAAACCATCGCATTGGAGCTTAATAGTCAGCCAACAGTCAGACACAAACTGTGAAGGGCAGGCAGGAAAGAGGCTGCCCAACTTTTCTGGGTCTACTTGGTATGCATGTAAATTAAGTCATACTCTGCACATGTTCCAAGTCTGCTCACACCACACAGAAAGCAGCCATAAAGTGCAACCACCTTGTAGGTCCAAGCTCATCAGTCCCCCTGGCCAGAACATCTGGGCACAGCTGCTACAGAGCACTAGACACATAGGACAGCAGCATAACACAGCCTGCTCACCAGGATCTCTGTGATCATGGGAGAAATCCTTACTTTTCTCTTCTCACTCATCAGTAATGAAGGAAGAATATTCTTAAACCCTCCCCCCAAGAATTATGCAAAACATTTTGTTATTGATCATTAGATGCAAAAATCCTCTCTTTAACGTGGCCGTTGAGTCTGACAGCTAATTTAGTTGTAAACACACTGAAAGTGGCAAAAAGAACAAGGAAGAAAAGCAAGGCACAGTCAATTCCTGTTTTATGCTTGGTGGTGCTACACAGGTTACACTGGGAGCTGTATTAGCATATGACCTACATTTTAAAATTAATTTTGTTCTCAAGTTAGGTGTTCAGGGTTTTTTACTCCTGCAGGCGATCGGTGTTATTGTAAGTCTATTAATATATCAGCTCCACCATGTGTTTCCCCTCCTCTCCAGTGTTTGCAAGGGAGATTTTAAGTAGCAGGGGGAGGGTCTTTTCATAATCAAGGTCCAAGCATTGCTGACTCTCCTGTTTTGCACACTGCAACACTCATGTCAGCAAAGCAGCAGTAACAACAGATGAGTGTTCACATGGGACCACTCAAAGCTCCAAGGACAAAGAATAATCTGTATTGGAAATAGAGGAGGAGAAAGAAACTAAATGAGAAGGCAGAACCAGTTAAGGTTTGCAAGGTAAAAAAAAAAAAACAAACTTACAAAAAAAATCAAAAGGAGTAAAGATGAGAGTTGGAGGAGGGTTAGAAGAAAGGTTTCAGCAAGTCTTTGAAAGAGGTGAAGCACAAATTTTGAGAGGAAGTTGATATGCATAGCTAAAACTATTACCATAATAGATGTCTTTTTGAAATACTCTAATGAGAAACAAACTTTGCGTAAGTGGGACCTAGTATTTGATTTCTGTTCAGTTATTTTACAGGCAAGGTTACATATGGAAGTGTTAAAAGCCAGAATGACATTTATTTTCATAAATAAATGGTTTGGGGGATTGTGACATAAAGACAATTAGACAATCTCTCAGAAGCACTTTTAAAGACCCCTCAGGAAGTATGAAAATATCAGGAGGAAAACACAGATAAACCAATTTTGAAACCTAGAAGAATGAGTGATTATAGCAGCTGTCACCCAGCAGAGCACTTAAACATGACTTTCACTTCAGACACTGAGAAAAAAATTACAGAAATTAATACCAGTGACCAATCATCAGAGACAACACCATACTCACTGAATCAGTACTTCATAGGACGTTAGAGGAGCTAATACAAACTGAAATAGGACCCTTCCACAACAAGTAAGTCTTTTCTCTGAAGAAGAAACCCCTTCCTTCCCTATCTGGGAAACTTTGCTCCATCTACTATGCATGTTTCATTGCACATTGTAGTATTTGCATTACTTGTAACCAGCTCTAGAAAGTTTCTGTTCCTCATGTTAGGGAATTACTACCTCAGGTGTTAAATAGATGCTAAAATTATGTCCCTGGCCAACATGGCATCCTTGTCATTAAACTGGAGAGATACGGGTTTGACAGATGGACCACTCAATGGATAAGAAATTGGTTGCACGGCAGCTGTGATCAATGGCTCAAGGTCCAAGTGGAGAGCAGCAATGAGTGGCATTCTGAAGGGGTTTGTTTCTTGCAAAATTAAATCAAGGATTTTTATTTTGCATTTGTAAGTTTACACTACGGTTTTTCTCTCTGTGGAGGAAATAGACCATAATATTAATGCCCTATTATCATAAATGCTGAATTTAGTGGCTAAACTATATTCAAAGTGGATAACTTGTTGATGCATACTGGCTGTCATATTTATGGCATCTACAGCAGGACACATTCCCTGTGGTGTGACCAGAGGTGTAGTACCCAATTAGAGGTATTCCCTAGGCAGAGACAGTAAGGACTGTCAGGCAACTCGGATCAGGCAACCTAACACAGAAGAACACGTTCCATCATATGGCACCACAAGATCTCCTCATTTGAGCAATGTTGTTCATTGTGCATCTTGTTCAAACTGCAGGAGCAGATCCCCTTGCTCACGTGACAGGAGGGGATTTGCACAGTTCTAAAGTTGGGGCAATAGGGAATAGATAAGCATGACCAGGGGACTGCTCAACAGGGAGCTCCAGCAAGCCATACTCACCCACAGGCACTGGGATGATTTTTCCACTCTATACAATATTCTGTAAGATGGGATGCCCTCTTAATCTACATGGTAAAATTATTTATCTTCTTCATTCTTCTCTTGCCTTTTTTTCCCTCCCAATAAAGCTTGAATAATCTCTATGCCTTTTGTGGGAACTATGGGTATTCTTTAATTTTCTTTTCTAAGTTTGCATAACTCCAAGATAAATTTAGCAAGAAACTCCTTCTGTAATGCCCTCAGGATAAAAAGAAGAAAAGTGAGATTTAAAAGTAAGTGAAAGATGACAGCTGAATCTTTAAAATCATAGAAACACTAATCCTTGTTAACTACAGCATCTCCAAATCACATGAGTTCACTGATCAGAGCATACTATTTGTCCTTCTAGGTAGAGAGATGTATTTTGAAAAGCTCCAGTGTGAGCCAGTAGTATTGGACTTAGAGGAAATAATTAAAATAACTGTAATCACTACCCAGAAATACTTACAATTTAATTAAAGGCAAGGTTCCTTTGTCAGTGTGTAACTACAGCTCTCTGTGGATGCGATTTTCAGAAGCACTGAAATTTCAGAGGGAATAAAGTAATTTTGGTCATTTTCTTTGCCAAGCTTCCAGTTCATGAGAAATGCTGACTATATACAAGTATATCTTGTTCTCAGATGGTTTTTTAGGTCATTAAATCCAGTCCCTTGTTCCAGAAGTCAAACACATAATTCAACATTTTTTACAGATATGTACTGAAGCCAGTGCCAGCTACAGAGGTGTCCTTCAGCAGCAGCAGAGAAGGTGCCTGCAGCCAGGTGGTGATGCTGGGTCACATTTGGTCAGCTCTGTAAGCACCTAGTGCCACAGAAGTGAGAAGGTGAAGCTTGACTCTGAAAATGCTCCTTCAGAGGTTTGAAACAAATGCCTTTCCCTGCTTTTAAATATCATGCTCAGCAATGCAAACCAAAGCAAGCAACACTGCTGCTCTCACCCATTATCACAGCTGCTCTTGTCAAAAGATGATCATTATCATTGTATATGGGAAGCCAAATGAGCATTAAACAAATTCAAGCTTAGGGCTCTCTTTTTTCGAAGATAACATCAGATATTAGCCACCATTTCTCGCCTCATCACATGCTGATCTACTCAGTGATCAGGATTTTAATTACAGAAATCTGTCTCTGGGTATTTTCTTGCATAACTACTAAAAGGCATGAGCACACTGAACTTGACTGGAGTAGGGATGTGTTATTGACAAAATCCAAATCAGTATAAGGTTTTCAAACTCTCCAAAGTTCATGTGTGCTGAGATCCTTAGGTTTATATCGAGGTGTTTAAAAATACAGGTTTGTGGCTTTCTTTTTACTCTGACCCTGAAAAGATTTTTGGTAATTGGAGACATATGCAAATATCTGCATATGCAGACACTTGCCAGCATTATATGAAAGGAGATGTTTATGTTGGCAGTTTGCAAAGCGCTGGCTCTCACCTTTGAAAGCTTTTTGCAGGGAAAGCTGATGAAGGATCTGACCTGTGACCTTCAGCTCCTCACAGAACAACTTCAAGCAGTTCCGAAGTCTGCTTACTTCAGATAAACACTCTCCAACTTGATGGCTTAATAACCTCTGTCTGGTGAGCCTTCAGCCTGAACCAGGCAACCCCTTGGGTTCAGGCCCTCTCATAGGTTTCAGCATTTTCCCATTCACACTTCCAGTCCCAAACAACCAAAAAGAGCCTGACATTATAAAGATTAAAAACACAGATATACTCAGTTCTGTTGCAGCAGGGAGCAGAGGCAGTGGTTTAATCCTTGTTCAAGCATAAGGATCTTGCAAACCTCTCTACGGTGTCCATGTTCCTGTCTCTCCAAGGTACTGGTTTTCACAGTGATACACGGGCAGCAGCTACTTAGCTTTCAGCAGAGTATCCAAAATCAAAACTTGGATTTCTTTTCTCAAAACCCAAAGTCTTTACCTGATATTTTGACAGCCTATGTGAAAACACTACTGTTTCCATGCTTCAGCACCAGTTAACATGATGCTGTCAAAATGCTTGCTTCTTCTACTTCTGTTCCATGAGTAGATGCTGTACTAAGTCATTTTCTCTTACATTAAGTACTTTGTTAATTTGCATTAATTTTTGCACAGGCTTAAGTTACGATGGAAAAAAATTAAATAATGTTTGCTAAGGTTGGAGCCAAAACAGTTTCAGTCCTTGAGATGCATAAGGCTTACTAGCATACCGCATGAGCAGCTGACAGCACCCTAATCTAGGAAAAGCTTGGAACAGAGCTAGACTCTGAATGACCCAGTCCAAGAAAACATGATGTGACATCAAGCCCTTCCCACTGCACAAAAATTAGTTCAGTTTAACTTCTTCATTAGCCAGCTTTTACTACCAAATACAATATACAGATTGAATTAAGATCTTCAACAAGGTGATTAAAAGATAGATTCAAAGAATGTGGGGAGGAAAAAGCAGACAGTGACAATTAATAGACAAATACCCATGGAGACAACTGAAGAACAGTTTTTGTGATACAGCATAGTGAGTTTGGAAGGCAGAATGTTGTGACACAGGGAAAACAGAAGTTCCCAAGCTAATTATTCTCTGCAATTTGCAATATTTTACACTTTATTAGCTTCCATTATTTCTCTCCTCAGTGCCTTCTCCCATCTCTTTCAGTAGTTTCACAAACAGGAGTTTTTCAGGTCTTAATATATTTAGGAACATTGTTCCAGATGCTGTAATCCCAAAATGCAAAAAAAATTTGCAAGAGATGAGCTTCTAGTGTAGGCTCTCTGAGTCTCTCCTTTGAGGAGTCTGTCCCTGCATTCACTGCAAGGGAGATTAAGCTCCTAGTCAGTACAATTCCAGTGCCTGAAGCCAGCTGATGCAAAGCCTCCCTGCTCCAGCATCACTCCCGTTCTCTTTAGCACATCCCATGCACAGCACTCCACATGCCAACTTGGAAGGTCACAAGGAAGACTTTCAGTTCACATCCAAAGACATGACTTAGAGCAATGCTGAGCACTTGCCAGCTTACATCTCTGAAGGCAAGGCAGAGGGACTGTTGGAGATAATTCAAAGACAAAATTATAAACAAAGTTCAGAAGCCTTTTGCAGCAATACCTTGCTGATGCAACTGCATCTTTCAAAACTGACTGAATGACATCCCCACTTCCATACTGGGAGAGCCAAGCAGCAAGCAGGCAGAAAACACAACTCCCATCAAAGCCAACTTCTCTGCAGTAGAGCAGAACTCACAGAAAAAGCCAACAGTCTTGGCTTGCTTTTAATTTTTATAACATACAGCTTGTCCTAGTTTATACAGGCTGCAACATTAGACAATTAGACATGCTGAAGTATCATTATTCGCCTGACTTGGAACTGAACATCCTCTGTCTTGCTCCCTTCCCCCACCAAGTGTGGGCCCTTATCCTCATTTTTGCAACTCTCACAGAATAGCTGCCCCACAAGGATAATTATTCCTCTGTTTATTTGTTTTAATAGCTGTATTTTCTAAATTAAAAATGACATTATTTCTCAACAATCTTATTTGCAAATTTTTGCCTAGCAGATTTCTTTCATTCAGTCTTCTATTTTCACTCTTTGTCGG
>NW_008238448.1:2653831-2666296 GCF_000691975.1 Corvus brachyrhynchos | reverse complement strand
TTAAGATTGCCAAATTTAACCTCACAAGCTAAATATACCATAGAATTATGATGTTTCTTGAAAGTTACTAACCTTTTGAAGAAAGTGTCAAAAAACAGGAGAAAGGGAGGGTTGGAGAAAAATCAACAGCTGCAAATACTTTATAAAGAAACCCTACTAGAAGGTTTACAGCTTTTTCCCAAGGCATAGAAACAATGCTTCCCCTGTGACCTTGAATAAAATTAATATAACGGAAGGATCACAAACCACCAGATACTTGTAAAATGTCTAACTCTTGATGAACTTCACCAGAAAGACTGCACTTGTGAAACTACACAATATCTAGCCAAGCACTGAAATGCTGTACATACAGAATACTTGAGAATGCACATTGGAAAACCTTTTTCTTTAAGTTATTTTAAATTATATGCTTTAAGGCAACATGAGTATCCCATACTCATGCCAATGAATCAGGTCATGTGATCATGTGTTCCTATTTATTTACAATATCAGATAATGTTGGAAAGACTTTAAAATTGCTTTGCTGTGACTTTTTGTCTAAACCTACACTGCATTAGTTACCATTAATACTGCTCTGTAGCACCAAATGGCAAGAAAAATAGCCACTTATTTTGAAAAATGCCTAAAAATGACAGTACTTTAACATCCATCATCTTGCTCCTTGAAGCCCTAAGGAGTTCTTAGCCTGCTTTGGGAGGCTTAGAACAGCTATCACTAATAGCAGATATACCCTATTTTTAGATCCACCTGCTTGTGACATATAGCTTCCTAAAACTAGTTTCAGTTTATCCTTAAATTTTTTTCTTTTTTGAACATCAGGCATTTGTAGTAGAGGGGCAGGTATGAGAAAGAAGAAATCACCCAGGGTACAATTTCTGAGCTAGGTTCTTTTCCTTAAGATGCACAGGTAAGTTTTGGGGACTTTGTTAATGTAATTGCAAAAGCAAAGCAGGTGAAATAAACCTAAATGTGATTTACCACATGAAGTTTATTATGCTAAACACTGGAATCCGTGAAGCATTAAAACAGAGAAGTTACTTAGCCTGCAAATTTAGTATCTTTTCCTATACATTAAATAATACTAACTGGCAACTAGTTTATGAGCAACCCTTGTGCTAGGATGAGCCTAATCAAGGCACACCTTTTCTGACATGACCTGTGCATTAGGGCTCTATCACTCCTGAGGATCAGTATCCCTGAAACTGAACATGTGTTTTCAAGCTGCCCAGACTAGAAAAAGTGAAGAGTTCAGCATATCCAGCCCAGACAACTTCAAGTTCTGCTCAGGGCCCTTACAATTACTCCAGAACTGGATTAAACTATGGATTTATTTGGAAAGTTCACAGCTTTCCTGTCTCAAGGGAGACTAAATAGCTCATGCTCACTGTATAGCTCAAGAAGCAGTATCTTCTCAGGCAAAAGCTGGTGAGTCTGCTGCAGCTGAGCTTAGCATTTCAGAGCCTCCTTATTTCTTTATTCCATCCACCCAGACAAGGCACAGTAGTATTTGGAGTTGAAATCTTCAGGGATTTCTTCTCCAGGTTGAACAATTGTGTTGCTTTGAAGATCTGCTATATTTTTACTCACATTTGTCCAGTAGAATAATCACATTTGAGCAGAGATATGGTCACAAGGGACCTACTTTTCTCCAAAAAGCCATAAAAATTTCAGACCATGGGTTAAAATGGCCAACCTCAGAAAACTGCAGCAATTAGTTAAAAAACAGTCAGTCAGGTTGCAATTACCCACAAAGCATCAGGAATTACATGGCAACCTCTTGTGTCATTCCCAGTTTCTGGAAGCTCAGCACAGTGCTGCCACTTGCAGATTCTGAAGGGTGGGGAGCCCAGCAGGCTGCCCTTGCATCTGCGCTCTTACCTCTCCTGTGTGGACTTCCTGCAGCATAAGGGAACAGGATGTTCATCCTTAGTCAGCCACCATCTGTAGCCAAAACATCAGATGGCAAAGAAATAGGAGAGGGGAGCTACTCTTCTCTTCCAAGCCTATTTTTCCAACAAAATGGAGGCAATATTCAAGGCATGAGATGAAAGAAAAGATGACTATTGTAGAATGAAATTTCTATCTACAGATTCAGGTGGCCAAATGTTGCTGAAGTTCACAGATGGACAGACTCAAGGATTCTCTATACCCCATTCTTGAACACGCCTTGAAAGTCAAATATCAGAAAAGCTACATTTGTCTGCAAGAGAGGTCATTGTTTGAGGCAAAATATATTTTAATATAAGACACATCCCAGAATAAAAATATGCAGACAATAAAGAGATATTACGCAGAAGAGAGAAATAGCCCATTAAAGTGAAACACTATTTCAAAGTCCCATATCATTGAGGATCATGATTAAAAAAAAAAAAAAGCCTGCTCTGAGTCAGTTGGTGCAGATTTTTTTTCCATAAGGATCTCAGTAGCCAGTCCATGAAACTGTTTAGTTGCCACAGGAGGTTAGTAAGAGTTTAACTTAGAGACTATTTTACAAGAAAACTTGTTTCAAAAGACCAAGACAGAAGAACCCAGTGAACAGAAAATCTGATCTTGTGTATTTCACCCACAGCCTTTCTAGAACATGCAATATGATGTGTGATTGCAACATGACAATGTCTCATGTGAACATGCACCAGTATTACAGAATCCTTCAGCCCCAAAATTTACCTGCAGACAGATAACCAAGTATTCAGCAGCTTGAGCCCTGTATTCTTCCAACACTACACAAGTGCTCAAGGAAGTTAACATGATTTGGATGATAGGCCAGAATTTTTTGCAGGTTCACAGACCTCTGGAGGAGAGTAGCCTTGATGGCCTGTTTACCTGACACCATAGCCTACTTCACAGAAATGGACTGGCCCAAATTAGTAAAAGATAATAAAAAATAAATTTGGAAGAATTATGTCAGCTCCAGGTTTACACTGGACTAGGCCATGGAAAGGAGTGCACTAACAGAGACAAAAGAACTTGGAGTACCCAATTCATTCTTTTACACCTTTCCTATCTTTAAGTGTTATTCTTGAACCAATGTTAGGTATCCCAGACTGTCTCCTGCACCTCTAGAATTTAATCCTTCTTATTTAGGGCTAATCTCTAGCATGT
The DNA here is from genome assembly GCF_000691975.1 of Corvus brachyrhynchos. NCBI lineage: Eukaryota > Metazoa > Chordata > Aves > Passeriformes > Corvidae > Corvus > Corvus brachyrhynchos. The sequence goes on along the minus strand of NW_008238448.1, from coordinate 2,663,194 downwards.
CTGTCCTACACAGCAGTGTAAACAAACCTGGAGTCAATGGGACTTTTCCATATTCTTGGGCAGGGAGAAGCAACTTTGTATGCTTTTAGGAATCCTTTGATGAAAGTCATCCCACAAACACAGAGTAAGAAAACAGGAAGTCAATGTAGTGCTCTCAGTTGTGCCATTTGGCTCATATTCCATCTCTAGTCAATATTCTTCAATTAATATTACAGGTTTATCAAGCATAAAAGAAATAGTTAAAAACTTCCAGTATATTAGAATTCTATGTATATGCAAAAGTACATATTAATGAAATAAAAATTAACCCTTAGCAGAGACTATACATAGCATCTAAAAAGGTATCACTTCTGAATTGCATTGGAGATTGATAGAGTTTTATACAGTATTTAGTCATGGATAAATAATGCAATTAATCATGTGCATGTGAATTTGCAGAAGAGAGAAAGAATATTATCCCTTCATGTTCTGTAACAGTGGCAGCCTTAGGTTAAATATAATTTCAAAGTGTTCCTTAGCTGAATCTAGTATTCCACTCTTTTGAGGAAAGTGGTTGGATCCCACTTAAAAGACCAATAATCCTGCAAAGAGGAAGACCACATTACCACAAGCAACTAAGAAACACTCCAACAATCAATTATTAGGAAACATTTACCAACAGGCCTGGCATGCTCTAAAATAATTTTACATTATTTTATAGTAGTTGCAGGATATGTTGCCATTTAAATCACACACTAAGCATGAGAGAACAGCTCCCAGCAAGAAAAGTCTCTTGGGAGAAGCTCCAAGGCCCTCACCACAGTAAGACACTTCAGAATATGTTCCTTACATTTGACATTATACTGAGACTTGGATTACAATTTTTCAGGTTGACAACAAAACAGGGAGAACAGGAGAGGGTCTTGACTGGAACCCCTCTGAAACTTTCATTTTTCTTACAACAGTCAAAGCAAGCCTTTGGGCACAAAACTATTTCAGTACAAAACATTTCATTTGCGGGGGCTTGGAGACAAATCAAGTGAAGAAAAGGGCCAGATGCACAGAACTGCAGAAGACTGCATGTCCCACTCACTGAGAAGTGGTTGGAGCACTCAGCCTGTCTCAGATCCCTTCTCTGCCTGAGAATGAATGAATACTCGTCGTGTACACAGGACTATGCTGGCTAGAGGCACTTAGAGGTACCCCGGCACTACAGGAGATGGACACCCAGAAAGGTGGTGCTGTGGGTCACTACACAGTCCAATATAAATCAGGAACAAGTTCACAGAGGCAGAGAACAGCTCTGTCTTAGCAGTCTCACAGTGGCGAGGGAGGCTGCCTCTGACACGCTTAGCTTGCAGCTTTCCCCAGATTACAAGTTTCACATATACTTATATACCAGAAGTAATCAGTGGAATCTGATATTTTTTCCTCAGTCGGGAATCAGGACAGTTCCCCCAGAGATAGAACCTCTTGATTCTAGACTACATCCTCTTAGCATCAGGAAGGAGGACTGAGGGGTGCCCTTGTTCATCTTCTTGCCTCCTCCTCCCCACATCTAGCAGGGTGCTAGAAGGCAGCAGCTGTAGGTTGGCATTTCCACAGCACCATCTCCTACAGCAAACAAGTTGAACAAAATCAACTCCTTGAGAGCAGCCCTCCACTTAACACTTATCCCCACTGCCACCTCAACCACCACTTCCCCCTGCCATACATCCTGTCTTCCCAAAAAGTCCATTATAAGCTGGATAACAAACTTTATCTAGGATATCAAAAACTTCTAACCTGGGGGAAATATGACCTTTCCTCTACATTTCCTCCAGTCTGCTTTTGGTGCTCCCTTCTCTGAAGGGGTGACTAATTTGGAGGCAAACTGAGGGCAGGGACCTGCAGGCCACCCCTGAAGAAGGCAATGTCCACAGTTTAACAAGTGAACTGGCTGAAGACTCGCTTGCTCATGTAGCCATCCCAGCCTCCTGAGGCCTTCTGCTTCTGTTCTCACAGGAGGAGAGGGATCAGCCTCCCCTTTCTATGCTTGGGAGATTAAGCCTTAAGGATAGACTGTTGTGCTGTGTTATTGAAAATATCAGCCTTCCAACTGTATCACTCACCACAGTAACATGTTCCTGCTTTGGCATTCCAAAAAGGCTTCTGTGACCCTCCCTCAGCACGTTCTGCACCCCAGTACTCTGTAACCTCCAGAGAGCATTGATGTCCCCTAATGAAAACAAGCCCTTCCTTTTCCTCACTGTGGGCCAGGCACTGTGACTCAGCACAAGCTACTGTGTGAATGAACATGGTGGGACAGGTCCACCTTGACACAGATAGCTCTTGGCACCTTTCTGGTGGTGCCAGAGAGCACTGATGGGATCTCAAGTGTCCCTTATGCCTGATTAAAGGTATTTTTGTGGTGCCAGGGACATGTAAAGTAGCCTCAGAATAAATTAAATCAGGCTGAGCAAGGACAGAAATGCTACCATGGTATTTCTGTGGGAACTTTCCCAAAAGTCATCTCCCACTGAAACTCTACTCTGCTGATGCTGGTTCTGCTGGTCACATGTGGCTCCCAGATCTTTTCAGCTCATCAGCCTCTGAACATATGTGATGGCGTCTCTGTGTGGTGGAAAAAAAAAAAAAAAGGAAAAAAGAAAAAAGGTGGCTCCGCTTCCAACTCCACAAAGGATATGAGCAAGCTGTGTATGCTTCTGCAGCCCATGTTAGCCAGTAAAATTAGATCCTTACATCCCTCTCCCTTGAAGACAAGTAACTAGCTACACATCAGGCTGTACAGGGCTCTGTCAGAGGCACGAGTGCAGCAGGGAAGAAGAATGCTGGCTTGGTTCTGCCATTGCCAAGCTCTTTCCGACAGCTGGTCATCTTGGAGAGCAGCAGTGAACAGTCTGCAAGGGCTGTTTGGAGATATAATGAGCACTTCTCAAATTATTATGGTATAAATATATATATAGTGCTTTCTTTTAATTATGGCTCTCTGATGAGCTTTTTTTCAGTAAAACACAGGAATAAAACACCCGCACATTTGTAATTATTTTAAATTATAGATTTATTTTTGTTTGCTTTTTATTTGTTTTAAGATGAAAGCAAACAGTCCAAGGTTATCCTGAAGAGAATCTAGGTATGTGAAGCTTTTGTTAATTCTATCTACAAGGACAGAATAAACTTCAAACTTTTTAAAGGATGTTTCATACCCTAATAAATGCAATAGAATCAACTGGTTGTTTGAAAAGGGTCAGATTGGCTAATTTTCCATAGACATGGCCAGTACTGTCTCTGGTGTCTATTCTGAAGGCTATACTCAAGCCTTTTTACAGAACTGCTACCATTCCATGCAAATTCTTTTGCAAACTGTATTAGAAACATTCACTATGATCTTTTTACCCTCTGTACCTGTGTCCCCAGTAAGAGGGAAGTTGATTGGGAGTGCAGAGACCAATGAGGAGTTCTATGGAATATAATCTGAGGATGCCCCAAAGATTGTGTCAATCCAGACATTTGCTGACCCTGACCCGTTTTTTCCCCCTTTAAATTAAGTCCAGAGCACTCAAGAAAAAAAAACCAGTAAAAATCCTCCTGAAAGGGTTAAAGTTTTCCCTTACAGCTTCTCTAAGTGGAACTTATATTCTCAGTCTGACTTAAGGATATGGAATAGAAAGTCTGCCAACATCTGTTGTGGTCAGAGACAGATAAAAGAGACTAATTCAGAGCTGGAAGAACCTATGTACAGTATTCTGTGTTGCATTACCCTTTCCATAAAAGCATGCAAAACAGTATTCAATAGTATGGGAGATGGATGCTCACCTAAACTTCTTCACTGCAGAGACCCAGGAGTTTCACATGTTTATAGGTACCCCCATCATCTCACAGAGAGCACAACATGGAACATTTAACTTCTAACTGGGGAATACCAAGCTAAGAATACTTCAGAAACACTGAGTATGTAATCACACTGCTATATAATGGGGGTGAAGGAAAGAAAGAAGAGAGACAGGTGATTTATGAGCCTGCCAAGGATGGGAAAAGATAGCATGGAAGAGATTAATATTCTAAGTAATTTTGGATGTGGATTAGCCCAAAGTTTATTAAGGTAGCCTGATCAAGAGTATCCACATGGAGACATGAAGAGAAGCTAATGCAGTTTCTTTCACACTAACTCAGTTATTAAACACACTTCATGTAGACAAGCCTACAACTTACTGAGATCAGCAACAGTTTACAAAGAAGCCAACTGCATTATGACAACACATGATGGGCACACAGTCAAAGCCAACTCAAAATCTACACACTGCAAAACTGCCATGTCTGTCTTTACTTTTGCCAGAACTGATTTTACTGTAGGAAGGGAACTTCAGTATCTGAAGTGGAATTCAAATAATAGCTATTTTACAAAAGGAAGGGACATTACAGGCAGGCAACTTGATTACATTACAAGCGAGACTGAAGCCCACTGTTCAGTATCAAATGATTTGGTGCATGCTCTGCTGTCTTTATTCCAAGGAAGCAGCCAGTAAAGTCAGTAGAAGCTCTGCCCAAGGAAGGGCAGCCAGCCTGACTGTTGTATTATAAAACAAGATCTATACCTCACCTTTTGGTTGCATCTGTAGGGAAGATTCAGGCATAGGACTAAAATTCCCCAGGGCGGGGGGACCATGGTATGCAATCTGTCAAAACCTCAACAGTTTAGATAAATTCTCTTCCAGATACCTCAACCATTTTAAAATTCACTTTGCACTTCTTGGTCTTAATAGCCTGCAGAACCTCACTGAACATTTATCCTTTGATACTGAAAACTCAGTTGGCATGGATATACCAAGATCCTCCAGCCCAACTGCCTGACCAAAAGTTAACACACATTAATGGCATTGTGCAAACACCCCTTATCACTGACAGGCTTGGGACACAAATCACCTCTCTAGAAAGCCTATTATGGTGTCTGGCCACCCTCTCAGCTTCCTAATGTTAAGCCTGAAGCCTCCCAACACAGCTTTATCAGATTATAAAGCACTGGTTTGCACCCAGCACTGGATCAATAATTAGGAATTCTTAATAAACACCAGTTTCTTCTCATTTACTTTTAATTGCATATGCCTTTCACTAAACAGGTGTAAATTTAAAGGCTGGCTTTGCTAGCTCATCTACCACATTGTCAAGCTTTTTATTAAATCAGATTTTTTTTTCTACTCAATAGCACAATTATGTATTAAATACAAAGAATTGTTAAATCGTATTTGTTGAGGTTTTACCACCATTGGAGACACATATTTTGCTACATTAAAAGCTTCAAAATCTGTTTTAAATTATTTATAAGTATTTATTTTGTCATACTGTTTGGTTTTGGTTTTTTCGCAAATATAAATATGTTTTGAATAACTGATCTTTACTTTAGATGCATGGAAATCAATTATTTAAAACATTTTGAGGTTTAAACAACTATACCATATCTACCTCTTCCATAATCTCAGCTTGCATGTATTAAAATCAAGATGCATGCTGCCACTTAAAGACAACTTGCTACAGCTAAATGAAGTATCTGATGCAGCTCTTAGATCCCACTGACTGTATCCCAGTTAATAAGCACAGGAGGCTGATAGCAGCCTTTGTGCAAAATGTGATCCAGTAGGATTTTGCCATCCCAAACCTGCCAGGCTCTAGTCTGTATTTCCATGACTGCGGTGGCAACTCCTTGCTAAAAGGCAGGGTCTGAGCAAGAAATAGGAGGCTTTAGCACACCACACAAGTTCTTCATGTTCCACAGTCCAAACCAGGCTTATCTGGAGCCAATTTATCACATGTAATTTATAGCAGACCCTTGCTGGAACGACTTGCGCTCTTGCAGCCTTCAGATGTACGTCCAATAGCGAGCTGCCACTCTGGGTGAGTGTTAATACACAGGTCCAAGGACAAAATCCAGCACCCAGAGACACCAGGTGGCTCTTTAGCTCTCCTTGAGACAAGCTGAGCCCACAGCTCAACAGCTGGGATACATACATCCGTGGATGTACCAGGATGTATCCCTCCACAGGTTATTTTCTTCTTTTTAAGACCTGACAGTGTTCTTCAACAAATACTGAGATAAAATAATTATAATGAGGTTTTCAGCCTAAGAAATTTGGGGCTTTAGCTTAACTACCATCCTAGAAGAACAGACCTGGTCCTTAGAGATGTTGAACACTGGATACACATAATGGAAGAAATGCATGAGGAATGTACAATTTTCTCATGAACCTGTAGGACCCTGCTAGCCTTTCACAGTGTTTATGAGCATGAAATTCAGAAGGCATTATCTAATAGTCTCTTATATGTTTCATGCCCAATCTATAAGTTGCATACCTGAACCTGTGAAGCAATAGCAGCCACTCAGAAATATCTGCCACGCATGAGGGAGCAGTGTTTTGGAAATCACACACTAAAGGCACGTCCCCAGTGCACCCTGCAATGCAGTGCAGACACCCAGCTCCCAGAGCAGAAGCAGCCCAGACTAGGCAGCATCAAGCTGAGCAGTTGACCGCTCTATCAACACTGAAAGAGACCCAAAATAAGCAGAACTTAGATAATTTTATTGCAATTACAGCATCAGAAGTCCTTAACTAAAAAAACTAAAGTAACATTCCTGTTAATTTTTCTTCAGAATGGTAGGAATAGCTTTTGTTCAACCACTGCCAAGCTTTCTAGATATTAATATGCAGAAGGTAGATTATATTCCTCTGCAAGTATACACCACTGTAGTATCCAAAGGCAATCTTTAGCTGTCTCACACCACCCCTGTATCCTCACTATTTTCAACAGGGAAGCAAAGCCTAACAGCAAACAGGCAGGGAGCAGAGTGGTGAACATAAAGCTGCCGTGTCCTAGATCACCACCCTAATGTCTAGGGCATCCTTTTGGCTTGAAGAGAAGGAAGCAGCTCCCTCACACTGCATGGCCAGCAGTTCCTGAACTGCCAAGCAAGACACCACACTTGCAGGACAACACAAGCCTCACCAAATTTAAAACAAGTAGATTTTCCTTCGCTGGACATGCAAATGGATTAAGCCAACTACATGTCAGGTTCTTAGTTATTCATTTCAACAGGCCCCCTCCCCTCTAGGAAAGGACAAGAGATCTTTCCTGGATAGTTTTTGCTAAAGTAGCAGAAATTGTTACAGCATCAAGTATTTATGTATTATCAAGTATGTATGTAAGTATATGAGTCATAATATCAGTATTTAATGTTCTCATATTGCAAACCCTCAGCCACACACAGCAGTCTCCCCAGCTTTGATATTTATCAGTGATAAGAAAGTTCTTTTAAATCCTCACACAGTCAAAACACCCCACCAGAGAAAGCCTGGAGGATACCAAGGAGAAAGGACAAAGCTGGATTCATTATTTTTTTAACACCAGCCCACTCTTTCAAATCAGCTGATACTTCTGAAGGCTGTTTGAATGGTAGAACTGTTTCTAGGCTATTAATTTGGTGTAAGTATTTACTCCGAATAATATTTTTGTGATTCAGCTGCCAGATCTCTTTTATCTGTAGCAATTTCCAGTTAGTAGGTGTCATTTGCACATTGCTTTACATATATTTAAGGTTTTATGGATTAGCCGTGTGTTTCCCAGCTTTGGAACAGATTTCCAAGCCTCTTGCAAGAGCTGATTCAGCAATAGGACACCATAGGCTACAATATCATCTAACAGATCTTCGGCAACAGATACGTATTTTGACTTTATCCCTGACACTGCATCAGAGGTGTAAAGCATTAAGAATACCAGCTTTAGGAAAAAAAGCAGAAGGTTTTGCTCCCATTAGACCACATATAAAAATATGAGTTAGTAATGGAGAACATGCCTGCAGCTTTCCATGGACTGCCACCATTTTAAACAGCTAAAATAAAGGAATGCCTTTTCATTCTTTAGCCCTTGCATCCATGGTTTTTATGACACTTTTTACAGTCTGCCTCTAACACCACCTCTACTTGGCACCAAGCAGCCACACAAAGCAAGAACCAAGCCTCAAAATGCTTACAGCTAAGCACAAAAGAAAAATTATCTCAGGGGAAAAAATCTTGTAAGACCAATAAATACTATGCTCCCATTTCACAGATGGATAGAGAGACCTCTCTGTGCTATATTTAACAGACATAGCCTGCAAAGTAGTATAGCACAGGCTTTATCCAGGCTGGGGATCCACACAAGTCAGAAAACATAGAATTGACTCAGTTCTTTAAGCAAGCATTTTTAAAAAGCCCCAAACTTCCAGTTATAACAGACTTGTACCAGTTTAGATAATGCTTACCCCCTCCTCCTTTTTCAAAGCCTCAGCTTTCTCCATTGTGCATCGAGGAGGGCAGCAATCACCCACAGCAGCCCCTACCCACAGCACAGCAGGAAAGAAGGGAACCCACTTCCCAGCCCCTCAGCCCTTTATAGTTTGTTTTGCCACCTGGTGTGAGACCCAGCTGGGATGAATCCTCCGGAACTGCTCCACCCAGAACACCAGGCTGTGTAATTCATGGAGCCTCATGGCTGTCAGAGTAGAAGAGGAGCCAATCCATCCCCCACTGCAGTAGCAATTCTGTCTGCTAACCAGGGCAGCAGCAAATTCTGCAGCAGGCCCAGAAGAAAAGTGTTGTGAGCTCCTTGCAAAGCTCCTGCAGAAACCTTTCCAATATTCTTCAATTTAAAAAAGCTACTGCCTCTCCTCCATGAATAACACCTTCCCAATGAAGTCCTGCTTGCAGTCAAAATGACACTGGTACTTTGTTGGCACAGACCTTTCACAAAGACCACAAAAAGAGTTGAAAGTCTTCAAATTATAGGGAAGCACCAACATTTCCCCATGGAAGAGAAAAAGCTATCAGCAGCAGCCTAAAAACAAAAGGGTTGACTTTTGTTTACAGTACTTGACTGTGAGAGCAAACTGGGCCACACACGCATTTAGAGCTGGATCCTGCTCCCTGACTGCACAGCTATTTTTAACTTCTGTGTTCTTATAACAAGTCTGCTATGAGCTCTGCTACAGTTCCTCATACAAAGAGGATTCATAGACTTTCAGCAAGGCTGCCATGTTTTAGATTAGATGGCAATTTTATCTGAAAAAATGACAAGGCAAAAAGTGGCTTCCCTTACTTGGCAGATACATGCCCTGTGTGTATTAGGTTATAATTTTTTCATGCTGGTGATGAAATACAGTCCCCTTGTTTTCAGTTGTTCAGCCTGCAGAGCTGGTGGAGCTCAGAGAGAGAGAGCATCCATATCTCACGGCTTTCCAGAGCACATCTGTATGAAACTTGAAGGGTTTGTTTTCTGGTTTGGGGTTTTTTTTCTGGGGGAGTTGTTTGTTTGGTTTGTTTTTTTTTTTTTTGGGGGGGGGGGGGGGGGGGGGTTGTC
>NW_008238448.1:2635772-2653528 GCF_000691975.1 Corvus brachyrhynchos | reverse complement strand
TTTTTTTTTTTTTTGGGGGGGGGGGGGGGGTGTTGGTGTTTGCTTGGGTTATTTTTTTATATTTCTGTATGTATCAAGCACAGGTGGATCTGCCCTACAGCTGCCCAACCGCACAACTGTGTTCCCAGAAGCTCGTCCCATCCAGGACCCTCAAGACCTGTTCAGCTACCAGTAGACAAAACATCATGGAACTCACATTGAAGTTAAATTTATGATATTCTCACATAAATCCTTTGCCTCCAACAGCTAGGGCTTTGAACAAAATTTGTGAGATTCATGATAAAAGTCACCAGGCATATAAAAATGCCACTGAGGTTAAGCAAAAGCTTGTCAAGAGGCAGGCCTGCAAAGCAAGTGTGTATTTTGGCCACAGCATGACCTCTGTCCTCTGGGCCTGTTGCCACAGCAGCCAGCTTTGCCTCCCCCCGACAGTGAAGCCCAGTGCAAGCAAAGGTGTCACAAAAGCCATGGTGGTGACCTCCACATGCATTGCACAGTGCATTGCTTCTAAGAAAACCTGGCAGAGGCGGTACAGGTGGTCCAGGTCCGGGTCCAGGTCCCTACAAAAAAGCAGAAGAGGAGAGAGGAGGAGCAGCCCTCCCTGTCCAGGGATATGTGGGTCAAACTGGTCTTGAAAACGAGCAACACTCCTACAACCTCTGTTCCATGTGTTCGTTTGGTGGCATGTACAAGTAGAATTCCTCAAAGCTGGCCACACCACAGATGACAGATGCAACTGAGAACTCTGTTCCTTCCCAGTGGCTCCCTCCAGAGTGTAGCTTTTAGCTTCCGGAACTTTAGGGGGAAGCTTTATTTGGGGGACAGTTAAGGTGTTGATAGCTTGGGGTTTTTTTCACTATCTATATGATTTCATTAGATTCTCTAAGATAGAAAACTTTAGAAATAAAGCAGCCAAATACATAAATAAAAGTAGAGAAAAAAGAAAAAGAATGATGTCACCCTCAAGCAGTTCCATCAAGGGATGACATTTTAAATCACATCATGTCTCACACCCATTTCTTAGTGCAAAATAAATCACTTGAACAGAGTGCAAGCCAATTTTTACTTTAAAAAATGTTGTGTCCTAAGGCTCTCTTCTTGAACTTCAAAAGCATACTTCATAATTACTCTACCTATCAAAGGAAACTCAATATTTCACCTCCAACCTCCCTCTGCTTGTGTTATAATTTTTAATTGTTAATAAATTATATTAATTTTAAACTGGTTATTCTCTCTTGAAATTACATCTTTCAAATGGGTATGCAAACTTATTTTAAATTAACATATTTACCTGAAAATTATATATCAGTAATTTGTTTATGACTTTTCTTGCCTCTTAATTCTTGTATTAGGATTTCAGTCTTTGGTTACCTCATTTAATTTTATTTGAAAACTGTTGTCTCAATTTAAGAGTCAAAAGCTATTTCATAGAGCTTGAGAACTCTGGCAAGCAAAAACTTTTATTTATCTGGTGTATTTATATATGTTTATTTGGAGTCATCATTATGTACTGCAAGGTCTTTTGTCATTGCAAGCTTTAGACAGATGGAAAATGTGGAGATCTTGTTTGCAATCTAAAATCTGCTCCTACAGCTGCATGCAGTCACTCCTAAAGAATACAACACATTGGTATTTTTAGCGGGGCTACATTATTTTCTTTAGACAGCAGGTGTTTTACTTAATGCACAGTCCTTGCAAATACATTCAAGAAGGTCCGGCATGGCAGGTAGGGTATTTTCTGTAGAGGAGAGCGTGCCTCTGGACAGGGAAGCAAGGTGCTGTGCATATTCAGGTGTGATCATGCAGGCATCATTCTTTGTAGATTCCAGCAGTCAGCATTTAAGAGTCCTCACTTATTTATCAAGGCTGGTCACATGCTTAAATGGATGAATAACTATTGCAAAATGGTAGAAAAATGTCAGTACATGGTTGCCAAAATGACATAAATCAGCACTCTTAAAAACTCCAGCATGCAGAAAATACCTTCATGGCAGGACCAGCCAAAATAGGTTGCAAAATCTTGTGCCTGAGAGCAACCTGTGCTGGGAAACAGGCAGGGAAGTTCACACCCAAGCAATGCTCACTGGTTTCCAAGGCTCTCAGCATGGATCTAGGCATACTGGAGCACACTGCAAAGGAAAAACACATCCATTTGGTGAACTCAACTACGTGGCTGAATGAACCATTTCCCCATTGAAAGAAAAATCTTCCCGGAGATGCCTTTGTGATTTCTGGGCAGCACACAGGAAAGAAAAGCAAAACAGAGATTGTCCCTGTTGTCAGTGTTTTGTTAAGATCAGTGCCTACAGGATGCTTTGCAGTACCAGGTGGGTACTCTTTAGTCTGCAGGGTGATTTTTTAATTAAAAAAGATAAGGACTGTCTCACCATTCTACTAAATTACATATCTACATACAATTTTATTTTTTTTTCCAAGTATCAGAAGATGACTACTTTTTTTTGCCCATGCTAGACGAACTCTGGCTATCAAATCTATGAGACAAATAGCCTGTATCTCAGCCTGCTACTCCCCAAACTTGACACATTTTGTCATCTTGCCCTCATTATTATGCATAACAGTCTTCCTGTAGGAAAGAAACCTGGATTTTGCTCTTCCTTCAGCCAAGCTCCCTGCTCACAATCAAACCCACTGAGACAATCGCCTTTCGTGAGTCCTGGTGACACCCTTCACTGGTAGATGGACTAAATCACAGGAAGATGGAAGAAGTACAAGCACACCAAAGAAGAATAGTTTCAGACCAGATTCACAGTCTTGAATAAATCTCAAAGCAGGCTCCCAAGTCCCAGCTCATCAAGATGAAAATGTAGCTCCTAATTGTCCCCATATGTTTCAAACAAAATTTTATGAATGAAAGATGGATCTTCTTCCCAGTTGCTCCCTTCTAGCACAACCCACTCAATTCCAGATTAACCCACCTCCTTCTAGTTCCATCTCCTTTGTGTGGTCGAAAACAAAGCAGGGAGCTGCACCAACAGAGACACTGTAATTCTCCTTGCCAAAGGAGCAGGCACATGAGGTAGAAGGCAACATTTGCTGGAAACTCAGATGTTGAAACACGTGTTTTTCTCCAGCAAAATGAAAGAGGAAAGAATCATGTGGAATGAGGCAGCGCAGTTCCTCTCTTTTATGTTGCAAGAGCTTCCAAAAGAGAAGCTTCTTTCAAACAAAAGTGAAGCATGGGTAGTTTTCCAAATGTTCTCGTTTATTTATGATAGTTGTCTTCATTTAATGAGCAACGTGTTTTCTCTCAAGTCTGGCATAGCCAGTGGCTGAAGCAACAGATGTACCACACTGATGATCCTGAAGAACAAAAACACATCTGACTGCAGTAGCTCTTTTGCACTCTGAGGACCAAGTGTACAAGCCTGTGGGAACTTCACAGAGACTTGAAGTCCTAATTTATTCATTGTTGATTTGTTTTTATACCTTTATACAAGGGCTTTAGTGCTACCTGATAATGTATATAGAAAATTTTAGGATATAAATTACATTTTTTCTGTATTTTAATATATCAAGCAAAAAAAATAGAAGAGGCTTTAGTCATCTATGAAATGGCATGTTGTTAGATCTTTGTGTATTGAGGCAGGCATTGGACATTTTATAGTGTACACAATTGACACACCTGGGAAAAAATGCTACACTGCTAGCTAAAATGCCTAATCTCTTCTTTAGCACATTTGCGGTTTAATTACAAAACCTACTGAACAATTAAAATTCAGGGCAGCACACTGCCGCAGTATCAGGCTTTGATGTGGGGTCAGTATTGGTCACAGTCCTGTACTCATTACGTAGGTTAATCAATTTGGTGGAGTAAATATGACAGGACTGACCAAAAATCTATGTAATTACCATCGCTCTGAGAGCACAGGCAAGCACGGCTGGTTTATGTGTTTGATACATGAGTAGTATTGTTCCTAAACAAGCAGAGATCCAGAGCTATTAGTGTAAAGCAGATTTGTTTCTTCTATGAGCAGTCCCTCTCATTGCTGCTGTCCATCTGCACGTGTGAGGTGCAGCAGGGTGTGCACCCCTGTGCCAGCACCCTCACACACACACACAGGGAAGCTGTACAAATGGGTTGGTGACAGTGACCGTCTCTGCCGCTGCAGTGTCCCCCTGGCCGGAGCTGATGATGGTCTGTGCTGAGAGGGAAAGCCCCTGCACAGACCTCGCAGCAGCAATTAAAGTAATGCACACATTGCCACTCATCTCTGAAAGACAGAGGCATCTGTGTGGCAGTGGCACTGAAATGGGCTGGGAACATATGTTTGTCACTGCCCCAGCCATCTTCACCCCCAGCCCAGCTCATGAGACCTCCTTTCAAACAGGAACTACTTAACAGAAATGGATGGCTACAGCCAGATCAAGGATTGCTTTCTCTTGCCCAGACATGGATTCTTATCAATCCCCAAATAACACAAACCCATCACAGCCTTCACACAGGTCACTATTTGTCCAGCTTGAGGCAAGTAAAAAGCAAAAATGTCAGACCCGTCTGAACTGGAGAAGAGAGATTGCTGCTGGTTTTGAGTAGGATGCACAGAGTTTGCTTCCTGCCCTGAAAGCCAGGAGTTATCAGGTTGTTCAGCCTGGGATTTTTGCAATAGTCACTGAATTTCCCCAGAAAACAGAGTGACAGCAAGAAGGTTTGAGCTGGGATTTTTGCAACAGTCACCAACCTCCCAGGGAAATTCAGTGAGAGCTGAAGAGTTTTGATCCCTCGCATGGAAGTTGATAGCAAATTAATATGCATTTCCATGGGGGCAGGAGTAGGTCTGGGTGCCACAATCCCATAAGCTCTTTTGAAAATCATAGCCTTAAATGGAAATATTCTGATATTCCAAATATGTGGGGTTAGGTAATTTTTTTCTAATTCTTAAAAATATGTTAGTCATAATTTTCTTCTGCCTTTCAATTCCTATGAGATAAAAAGAGTCTGACTTTACAAGCAGCAATATTTACCAAACTAGTTCCAGAGAAGTTTTAAACCATTTTCTACAGTATTTCCCAATTTTTTTTCCCGATCTTTTTTTTCTGTAAAATGTGTGCCATACAGGGTGTAGGACCGGGAGCACTGTCCTGGCTGGGCATTTGCCTGGGCCGACTCGTGGGTGTTTGCAATGGGTGGCACCTCAACCCTGTTGATCGCCCTGGTGGCGTCGTCCCCAGGAGCGGGCAGCCAGCCCCAGGTGACAAGCGACCAAGGGAGGGGGCTGCAGGAACACTCCGGAGGGCACACCCAGCCAGACACTGCATGGCAACAGGGCACAGCAGGGCGTTTTGCAGTGGCCTGCTGGGTTTTCATTAGGGTGCGTCAAAATATTAAAATACGGCAGTAAAGAAGAAAATGTTTTTTTAATAAACCATGGGTCATCCCTTCGTAAACCCAGTTTGACTGCTGTCGAGACAAGGTCTGTGTCTCCTTGTGCTTGTTTACTGGTGCCTATTTCAACAGCCTCTTTATAGACTCTAGGAACAACAATAACAGAAGACTTTAACTGTTGCTACAGTGCTAATGCTTACTACTAGCAAAAGGCGTTGATGAACAGATCTTTACTGCTCATTTTATGTTTGAGTCCTACTCCCTACAACACTCTGCTCTCTCATGCTCCCCACCCACTGCATTTAAACGAACAAACCACGTTTTCTTTATGTCATCTCCAGCCATCCCAAGAGCTTTGATCACCAAAGGAAACATGTCAGAGCTGGCAGTGTTCTCATTCTGGGGAAAATGTTGATATTTTGGACTTATTTTTCTTGTGCATCAGAATGACAGCAAGTATTTTCAACTGGTTTCGTTTTCCAAGGAAGAAAAGCACTCTGGTCAGGATAGCTTATTTTGCTTAGCTTTAATGTATCATTTGTAGGGCGACTTTATTTATTTTTGAAAACTACTTTATAACAGCCTCCTAAAAATATATATATAAAACAAGCCTTCAAGGAAGAAATTGCTTGGAAATAAACCACTGAAGCTGCTTGTTGTGGCAGTAATCAAAAAGGACATATTAACATCTTGCTTTTATATTTTCAAATAAAATTCACTAAAATGGCCACAAAGCCACTATACATTCTCCATTAATAAAAAAAAAAAAATAGGTATTTTGAGTGGAAAATCATTCCGAGCTATTTTTCATGGACAAACTGAAGCTGCCAGGGACAAACACAATGTCTTTTTGCTCTCTCTCACTTCCTTATTACTGAGTTTTACTGCCATCTGTTCTGTGGACTTCAGCTGGGTCACTGCAGAAATGTGAGAGCAGGCAGTGTGTTGCCCCTGAACTGAGTTAGTGGAGTACCAACACTCCATTAGGGACTATATAAATATTATCTGTAGCAGACTGGGAAGTGTCAGTCACTGGAGCCCTCCCTATCTCCCTTCGCAGCAGCAGAGCTGGTCCCACCACGACCATTTTCCTCTATCTCGAGAACCCCCACATGGCTTCCTTTTTTATTCCTGAGGCTGGGAAACGCAGGCAGTCCAAGGGCAGTGTAGTGCAGAGCCAGCAGGAGGTGCTCCTTTAGCAAGGAAATCTGTCCAACAGAATAAATCCTACGTCTGTGCTACCAAATTTCCCCTCCACTGTAGTATAAAACACATTTGGCATACTCAAAAAAGGGCTTTTGGCATAGCAGGGAAACCAGTTTGGGGTCTCCTACTGCAGAAACCTAGACAGATGCAATATTTCTCTTGTTTTTAAGTTACTGTAATCAAGCATACTGCAAAGGAGAAAAAAATAAATGAAAATATGTTGTTAGGTCCTAGTAGACTTGCAATTTCTGAATTTCTTTTACAAATGCCCATAGAGTATTCCATCTTTATCCTCCCAAGTCACTGAGAATAACACATCAAAGAGCATGTTTGCATTTCTATAATAGATAACAGCATTGACATAAGCTTCAGGGTTCATACAAACTATGAACTGAATTACCAATCGCCTGTCTCACATATTTATAAACTGTAAGTCAAGCCTGGAGAAAAAAATTCCGACCACAGGTGAAATAATTATTCCAAAGCTTTTAAAGAGTCACTTCTGAGCTGCTGAATTCTGGTGGATGTGAATTATCAGTTTGGTTTGTACGAGCCTCTGCTTGCATAGCAGGAGTCAAACAGCAACCTGGGCTCAGTTGCTCACTGCCATGGCAAGGTTGGCATGTTGGCATCATCGTTTAGACAAGAGATTTTGTAAAAGCTGCAGGTCTCTGTCTCCCCTGGCTAAGGAAGGGATTTTCTCCTGCTATGCTCTTGCCTTGCCTCCAAAGACCATGAGAGCTGGCTCTCCCACAATCTTCCAAGACACCAGAGCCAGAACAGAGCAAGCCCTGATGGCCCAGGGCTTCTGCTTACAAACCTGAAAGCATTACAGACTATGACACTCCTCCTCACACCTTAAGGAGGAAGAAGAAAATTCTCCTTATTTCTGTAAAACTCACCCAGGAAGTGCCCATTTTGGGAGAAACAGTAGTTCTCAGGTGAGGATGGATGTCAGTGGAACCCAATGTCGGGAGACAGCACGAGTCATTCATGCAGCAGCTCTCTGTACAACCACATCGAGGGGTTTGTGCTATATTGTAAGAAAGGAAGACAAAGTAAAGAGGGAAACGTTGCTAAAAATGCTTATGGTGCTGCCTCATGCAAAAATATTAGAAGAGAAATTGAAACCCCTAGGTCAATACCACTTCTGGAACTCCAGTACTGGTCTGAGCTGTCAGCTCCTCCCCAAAACTACCCAAAGCACCTCTGCTGCTGCTGTTGCTGTTCAGCATGTCCAAAAGGAGAAGTAACAGTAGGAATCAGAAGAAATAACAGCATAGGATTTGAGGTGGGATGTTCTTTCCCTGGGTACTTTGACAAAGACCGACTGGAGACTAAGTTGGACATGTTTGTCTCTTGACCTCACACAAAAAAGAGTAGACCCAATATTTTATATGAACTTCTCAGGAATATATGGTTCTGGAACATACAATAGCATGTAGGCATTTAAGACATGCAACATTAGGAGACTTTAATTATTACAGTTCTGTTTTGAAAATTCAGACCTCTCCTCTTCAGGACTTAAAAAACTATCTTGTCTGAAATTACTCAAATTTTTCATCTTAGAGACTTTATATTGCATCAGCCCTAAGTTCTTCTCCACAATACAGATAGGAACAATCCATTTCCCTGTGGATTCCCTATTGCATTATGCAAATGCTGGAAATTCACTAAATCCAGTATTATTAATGACCCTGCAACTGAAATGATTACCTGGGATTTTTTAGCCATATGACAAGAGTTTTCTTGACTGTGTTGAGCATTTGCTTATTTAAAAAACCTTTTCTGACAGACAGGAGTGATTCCAAACCAGACCAGATGTAACATACCCGAAGTTTTGCCGTGTGGTGACAAAACCAGCCTATAAAATTACTTTCTGGAGAGTCTCTTAGTTTTGTCAGCATGATTGATTCTTGTTCACTTTTTACTGCACCAGAGCTGGCGTTAGGATTTGGGGTCAGACCAGCGAAAAGGATTCTGGTGACAATAGCAGCATTCATGAGCTCTGTCAGTGCAGCATGGTTTATTTAATTCAGCAAACACTTAGCTTTGGCAGCAGAGAGAGGCACAGCAATGTAGACAGAAATATTAAGGTAGAAGCGCAGAGAAAAAAAATTTCTCCTGGTTAGACCACGTTTAGATTCAAAGGAAAGTAGAGGGGGGAAGCAAGGGAGTGGGATCTTTTTGTTTTGTTCCTGTGTTGTTATTTTTCTGAAATAGAGTCCTGTTCTTGTGCTTCAAGAAACATGAGGTGAGGATCATTCAGTGAGGAAGGCTCTGCAGCTGACAGGTTATAGGGCAGATTAAGCTCAGCTTCTTTAGCTGTGCTTCTCTTCGAACTGAAACACTCTCTCCTTTTTCTCTTTGGATACATTAGCTAAGAGGACCGATACATGGGAGTGAAGACAGCTCAGCTTTCTCAGAAACAGACGCAGCACTGAAGAGACACTCCAAAGAGCCCTAAAAAGTACTTGACTCTTGAATAGGTTAGTATTTAAAACATTGCACTGTGCAAGTGAAAAATGAAAAACTGTTCAGTAGAATATGCACCAACACTTTAAAATCGAAGTTTACAAACAAGAGACCCTTTGTTCAGTGGCACCATTTCCTTTGGTGTTAGGAGGCTTTTTTTGTTCCTTTCTGGCTCCAAATTCCCTTAAAGAAACTGAAAACAAATCTTGCTCCAAAATCTTGATGAAAAAAATACATCTAGGTTAAAACACAGAAAAACCCACACGAACTTGATGGGATGGTATACTTGACCAACTCTCCTGTCAAACAACTTCAGAGTTTGGTAGCAATGGAGAAGGGGGGAAGATCCTCATGCACATAAGGGAAATGGCCAACACAACCCCAAAATGTGGCTGATAAATAACATGCAGGTGCAGTTATTATTGAGTGCCCCTGATATTCCCAGGTGACATCATACTGTCAGGTGTCTTACTTTTTTTTTGCTCCAAATGGCTCACAGCTTTTCTGCATGCACTACTCCACAACCATCACAGCTGACAGAGCTGCTTGTGTCAGATGCTGTGAAATTTGAAGGAGCAAGGGCTCCAGGGTACAGTAGTTGTTGTGAGGCTCCTTCAGCTTTATGGAGAGCTCGTCTCACCTTTCCCAGGATAGCATCAGCACAGGCTCACCATGCACTGTAAATCATGTGTATCTAAGCTGCATTCAGCAGAGGTGGGTTTCTGAGAGGGCAGCTGGGCTGACAGAGTTGAGTGAGTAGGTTTGTGTTCTTCTAATAATTTCATTTGGTTTAAGCTTTTAAAGACTTACAAACTTAGAGAGCTGTCCCTACAGTTTTTATATAAATTAAATAAATCGGTGTTCCTGCAAAATGCCTACTGATAACGCCTTCCAGTTGTATTGGTGTGTCTGAATGGCCAGACTTACCTTTACTAAAGAGATGGTGCACCGTTTACAGAAACCCCCCTGGGCTAAGCACTATGGTTACTGGTACAGCCCAGCACAATAACTTGCACAGAAGAAAGCCTTCCATCGCTGAGGGAAAGTGCAGCCAACACACCAGCCCAGCTAGGTGTGCTCACATTGTCCCACACCTACGTGATCTAAACTCAGTCAGGGCAAGCAGGCAATAACAAATTAATGTCCTGGTTTGGCAACCTCTTGCCTTTCCAGGAAGAGATTGTTTAAACTGCTTCCAACAATCCTGCCAGAGCACAGACACTTTCTTCCTTGGCCTGATGGTAGCCCATGTCTCTCCCTGGGATTCTCCTGCCACACAACAATTTTGAAGGAAGTTCAGCCCTTGGGTCAATCTCAAGCCATGCATTTTCCACATCATCCAGGTGATGGCTGGCATTTAGACTCCTGACAGAAGGAAAGGGGCAGAGAAGTAAATTGTTAACAATTAGACACTTACTAAGTTATATTACACTAATGTCTATTATCAGAGGAACTGGATACTGGAATGGGCTACCCATGGAGGTGGTGGAGTCACTGTCCCTGGAGATGTTTAAGGAAAGACTGGATTTGGCACTTGGCGCCATGATTTAGTTGACATGGTGGTGTTCAGTCATAGGTGTGACTCGATCATTTCAGAGGTCTTTTCCAGCTTCATTGATTCTGTGGTTCTGTGGTAGGGAAGGATCTCAGGACCAGTGTGAAGACTTGCTGCTGCCATTCCCTCCTCTACCAAATAGTAAATGGGTGTTTGTGCTTTTGATGGGAGTAAGGTACAAAGGATGCTTTCCTTGCATGACAGATGACAGCCACCACAGGTAGAGACCCCTAGCCTGGTGGGAGGACACCCAGTGGGAGCTCTTGCATCTCTGCAGGGCCCCACTGAACTGACGAGCAGGCACTGGCCCAAGCACGATGGTTACAGGCGTTGCTCCACACTGAGTTATATTTAACACAGGAGCCTAAATTACACAGCAGATCAGGAGGACTCCCCTTGAAAAGGCTAACAAGGTGCCACCTGTTTCCCAGGTCAGAGCCAGGATTTTGAAAGCACATGCTTGACAAGACCCAGATCAACTGAACAAAGTAACATTAATAGGGCCCCCTCCCCTGCTTGGGCACTGGGCAAGAGGCAGCTGCCCTGGTGCCTGGCTGGAAATCAGGAGCAGCCCCAGGGAATCTTGTAGGCTTCCCAGCTGTGGGAAGAGTCCACAGGGAGGATGTGCAGCAGTAACAAGGGAGACAAAAGTGTGACCAAGGGGACAAAGATCTTCTGAGAGATGAGAATGAGCTGAAGGATATTTCATTTCCCCCGATGAGGATAATTCAAATAAGTTCAAAGATACGAACTTCCTCCAGAGCATAAGCTTCTCTGGGGCAGAAACCTGTTAATTTGGAGAGCATACCATGCGTAACAGAGGCTGTGTGGGCAGCTCCATAAACTGTGGAGTGGAGCAGGAGGGGAGACCTTCCTGCCCAAATCAGACACTCACTCAGACAACATCAAATCCACAGCCCGGGTCAGGGTGAGGATGAAGTAAATCCATCTTATTGCAGCCCTGTGCAAGAGCTTGCATAAAGCAATGTACCTGGATATCTCCAAGAGCTGCCCTGCACCCTCCCTCTGGATCCACCTCTGGAGTTTGCTTCAGCTGTTTTTTTCAAAAGATCCATAGTAGTTCCACCATTTTAATACCTACCTACAAAACCTCCTGATGCTCTGGGTTTTAGTGAACCACAAACTACCTTAAAAATGCAACATAAAATTAAAGAATTCACTGCTCATAGCTCCAAGTAGGGAATCAAGTAATTAATATACAGCTTAATCTACAGCCTCTGCTGTTCTTATACAGCTCCAGTGCTCTGGCCTGCAGCCCCTTTGCCTTAATTGCTCTCACTAAAGATAGCACTCTTCTATTGCAGAATAATCTGGTGAATCCTATGCCCATATCAGGGCTAAATGCACAGTGTTTAAGAGGAAGAGAGCTCAAAATAACAAGGCGTTTGTTTGCATTCAAGGAAAAATAGAAATTTTACTGGAATTCAAAATAATATATCTCATTCTAAATGAAATCCCATTAAAAGCTAACTTTTCTAATTATCTAATATTATTCTGGCTATGGCTAATATCTCATGGATGATCCTTTGCTAACTTATAATGGTGAGCCACAGCCTGTCTGCATGCCAAAGATACCCTCTTTAAAGAAAAACAAATACCACGGAATGCTTCTGATCTTTCTCGTGTAAGGATTTTTTTTTAATGAAACACTATTTAGATGCTTCACAGCCAGCAAACGTAAATAAATGTAATAAAAAGTACTCTTCGCTGTGAGAGAGGTCTGAAAAACTGAATTCCTCAAGGGACAGACAAAATAAACCAGGGAAAGTTTTATTTCATTATCAACATAGTAGTGGCACACATACATCAGCTGGTATCAATCTTAGTTATAGCCTGAGGCCAGCGACTGACGGCATGCTGCAAATTCAGATTCTGACTTTTCCATCACAGCATGCACTTGAGTAATTTTCTGCAGATTTTGGTTTTCCAATCTGCACTCCTTGGCTGCATCACCTTCCCTGTGCCCGAAATGACTGCCTGCAATTGGAGGTTCAGAGACTTTTTAAGCTGGAGGTTGTATCCGACCAGTTGTTTCATAGACAAAATGAATTTGCCTAATCCTTTTCTGAATCCATTCATCCTGTCAGCCTCCATAACATCTTGCAGCAAGAAACTTCATAATTTAATTACACATTGTGTAAAAAGGTGCTGAAATTAGTAAAAGTCTTTTAGCCAGGAAGAATATTATTATCTGGAGTCTCTTGTTTTGTTGAAAAGCCTTGCTACGTGGGCAAGGACTGCCGGCTCAGCTGCCGACTGGAGGCTCACCCAGACATGCAAGTTTTGCAGCTGCTCCTTGCTTCTGACCAGCACCAAGCAGCAGAGGAGGCAAGGTAGAAGCAGGAGAGAAAGCACAGCTTTCTGTGGAGATGTACAGGCCAGAGGTTGACTGATAAATCATGGTGGAACCTGGCAGATGAGCAACAAGGGCCACAATCTGAACCCTTGCTTCAACCCTCTGCAACAGCCCAGCCAGCCTCAAAGCGTCCCCCTCTCTCATTACCCTTCTTCAGTGGGGCAGGAACTGTTCCCCCCTTAGGCAGGGCTTATTTGAAGAGAGCTTGAGCACCCATGCTCTGGCTGAGCTCAGCAGGAGCCACAAGCAGTCTGGGAGACTCAGAGCAGCATCGCACCGGGAATTTTGGGACTGTAAGTGCAACCATTCACTTACAGTTTTCTCCTCTACCCCATACTGTCCTTAGTGTCATACCTCATCAGCTCTTTTTCAGCTCAGGGTCTCATCTGTAGGTCCCTGCTCCAGCACGATTATGAGTCAAGGTCTGCAGAATTTGACTGAAACCTCCTTGTGTGTGATGTTCCCTCTCCTTTGACAACTCAGCCACACCAGCAGGACTTTTGCTCACATCCCTTTACTTCCCTCAGCCTTAGAGAACTCTAAAGTGCAACTCTAAATTGAAACTCTAAATTGCAAAACAAAACTGCCTGTTTCCCCTGGACATGGACACAAGTTATCCATGAGACCCACTCAAAGGAAAATGGAGCTAAAGGTGAAATGGCCAGCCGCAACTCAGACTGATCTTGCTCTTCATCAAAAGGTGAGACTAACTGCTGTCCCTATAGGTCACGCCTCTCTGCCTTCCAGCCACCATGAAGACTTGTATTTTCAGATCATTACCAGACCTGAAACCATGAAGCTGAGAGGCTGAGATCACAAGGCCCTGAACAACACCCCAGACTCCTGCAAACTGCTCTTTCTCTGGCACTTCCCTATCAAACACTGCTGCCTTTGACTGGCATTCAGCTGTTACTGTTTAATACCTCTGTCGGGCAAATTAATGGCAGTTACTTCCATGGGAAGTGAGAAATGGTACAGTAAAATAAGACCCACCTACAAATAACTTTCTCAGCAAGAAAGAAAACTCGCCACCTCATTACTTGCCTTAAACACTTTCCCTGGGGGAGCACCGCATGTTTCACTGAGCACAGCAAGATCCTTGGTACAGCCTGGCTGCTGTTCCCCCTCCCCATCCAGCTGCGTTTCAGCGATGGACTTGGTCAGACAGAGGTCAGGGAATTTAAAAAAAAGTAAATAGGAGTCATGTACTGGGAGCACACATTCACTGCATTGCTGAACTGTCTTACTAACCCGGGAGTAGCCTCCCACACTCCCATGCCGTTAGTGCACAGCTGCTGCTGGAAAGTTGCCTGCAGAGTCTCTGTCTCCTCCCACCTCTTTCAAAGGACCTTGTCTGGAGCTACCAGGCTTCTGCTGGCAATATTTGTCAGGGAACAGAGGACTACTGTCACTTACAAACAAGCAAAGGATTACAAGATGCTTTGATTTCATTGGGAGCACAGAAAGGGAATGATCGCCATTTCAAAAGCTAGAAGGAAACACTGGTGCACAGTCAGCTCTGCATGTTCATTATGTATTTGGCAGAATATATCAATTGGTGTATGCTGAATTCCAAAACAGGTCTAGCTAGAGCCATGCCAAGTGCTATTGTAAAAGGGTGACTGCTCCACAAAGCACCTCATATACTTATGGGGCTCGAGATACTAATTTTGCACTGTACAAGCAGGTACAAACAGAAATAAACATTTTCAGCATAAGGCTTCCAACGGCGTGTCCACAAAACCCCCGGCAAAAGGCCCTCAGTGGCTTTCCCTGGTGCATCCAAGAAGTTGCAGCATGAGACACTCACCAGCACTTCTGAGTCCAAGCTAGAGGTACAGAAGCAGGACTTGGTTGGAGGGGCCTTTGCAAACCTGCCCACAGACACTGCCCAGGGTGCGGCATCCTGGCTCATGGGGATGGAGAAAATCTCATCTGTTCTGGGACACGTATAACATTTATTTATTCAGGAGCAGGACTTCCACCTCTAAGAAAGTAGGAAATGTTGACGTAAATGGGCAAAACTGCTACTCTGAAATTAAAACACATTTCTTCAGCCAGAATCTCACATTAATGTGGTGCCCCACAAAACTAGTAAAGTTTGGATTTTCAAAGGCCCCTTCGGGGATATTTTACTCTACTCCCTTTGAACATCTCTTTGGTCCTTTCAAAAATGCCAGCCTAAAAATCCCTGCTGGGGGGCAGCGTGTTGCCTTGCTCTTTTCAGGTCTTACCTTTAATACAACATTAACCTCATATTTTGCATTTTTCCAAGCGTGGCTTTCTGGGTTTGGTACTGAGTCCTGCGTCCCCTTTTATCCACATTCTGTGGATTATCTGATCTGATGAGTCATCAGAAATAATCCTGCAACGGCACTGCTCGATGTAAGAGTTAGTTTGCAAGCTACTTTGTGTCATCATTTATTTGAGTAAACCATGCCACCCGCCCTGTATTTTATCTTGCACTTTAAAAAAAAAGAAGAAAGCTGCCACTAACTGCTGACTATTTTAATCTCAAAATAAGATAACAACACATTTGTGAGATCTGAGCCACCAATGCCTTTCTCTAAACAAAAGCTCTTACAGTAAAAATGCCCTGGTAAGATTTGCCCACTCAAATCTCATAAAGCCCATGTTGTTGCAAGAGCTAAGAAAACCTAGCTCTTTCAATAGAGTAATTCTGGGCTAAGAACATTGATGGCATCCCAGAACTGGAAAGCTGGATGTGTAAATTAAAAAGCAAGAAAGCACATATAAACTCTTAATATCCTAATACCTATTACATGTGATCTCTTTCAAAGTAGCTTTAAATGAGAAGTGCAGTTACTCTTTGATATAGCTGCTAGAAACATAGCTGGGATGCCCTTTGTTATAAATTTAAAAAATGAGTCCACATTTCATAAAGGCTCATAATAAACGAGTCTTCAAAACCAGCACATATTATTCCCTTTTTGATTTTTTCTCCATTTAAAACATAAATCTGCACCAAATACAGAATAGTTCCCTTCACTCGGGAGAATCCTTTTGACCTGACTGTTGGAAAGGATCCCTTTCAGCCACCGTGACAGAAATGATCATACATGCAATGAGAAATCCCCTCCACACCACACATAAGTTCCCTCAGGGCTACCAGGAGCTGGCCTCGGCGTCATCTGGAGGCCACAGCAAGTGACCCATGCTGATAAGCAGCTGTACATAGGCCATGGAGTGTGAGCCACAGTGTCTGCAAGCCAAACCTGGACCCAAATCCAAAGGTATGTACCTGGTCACCTGTGAAAACACTGGAAAGGAACTGCACCACCAAAGGGACCATCTGCCTGGTATGACACAAGAGTGAGGGAGGACACTGGGTTTTCACCCAAAAAAATCCTGATCTGTTATTTACAGCTTTCCCTAAGGCACTCATCAGAAGAGCAGAGAGCCTCTTTAAACACAACAGTGCATTTATTCTCACAGGGTAAAAAAAGAGTCTTAGAAGTATTATCCTTGTTTTAGAGGCACAGAACAGGTCCATATTTCTAAACACATCCATACAACCTGAGGCAGCCTGGGGCTTGCTCCCCAGTGATGCTGTGCAGCAGTGGCATGTGCAGGACGCCACAGTGATAACTGCAGAGCCCGGGCTAATCACCACATCCCTGCTCTGGCCCTGCTCACCCCATGTCCTGAAGGAGGAGGATTTATTTACTTCAGAAGGAATTTGGGAATTCAGCCTATGTATTCAACTTGCACATAAATCACGGATGTTATCTAAATGGGGTGGCAAACGCAGACCCAGGGAACACGCATAACTCAGTCACGTTGCCTTGAAAAGGCACCGAAAAGGCTCGATTCGAGAAATTTTAAAACGCAACATTCTTTGTTGTGCTTTGCAGCCCTGAGGGAGCAGCGGGAGCCGGGTGACCACCCCCGCAGGGCCGGGGCGGCTAGGGTGTGCAGGGCGGCGGCGGGGCCCCAGGGGTTCCCGTTCCGCGCCCCAGCTGTGCCACCCCTGCACCGCGCAGCTCAGAAGGGAGTCCCGCTGCCCCTCAGCCGCGGGGTGCGCGCCTGGCCCGCCGGGGAGCCGCGGGACACAGCGGGGGCTGCCGCAAAAGGCGCCGGCCCCCAGCGCACCCACCCCTCGAGGGACCACCCTCGACATCGCTTCCCAGGGGGAGAAAAAACCGCAGGGGGTTTGCCTAGAAAGACTCCCTTCGAACCTCCGAACTGCCCTGTCAGGCGGCAGAAGGGGATTTTTGCCGCCGTTTGCCCGTTTCTCAGGCAATAGAGGAGTTCTGCCCCGCGGGCGCGCAGCCCTGGCCCGGCCGCGCTCGTGGACGCGCTGTCGGGCGGCTCTTCCCGGCTGATCCCGCTTGGCTCCACAGCCCGGCGGCTTTAAACAAAAGCGTTCGTCTGTTGGTTCGCTGGTTGGCTTCTATTTTTCGGTTTTTTTCTTTTCAGAAAACAACTGCAAGCCCCTTTTGCGAGAATATTTTTCCCCCCTCCCTCCCGCCGGTCCCCCTGACCACCATGTACTCCCCCTGCTCCCCCTTGCCTCCGACTGGCATGCGTCCAGGACTGAGGAATTTTTTTTCTTTCCCCTTTTCTACTATTATTTATTTAATTATTTAATTTCACTTTATTTCCACTGCGCATTTCGGCTCCAGCTCCCCAAACTCTTTGATCTCCCCGGCTGTCTCCTTACCCGGAAGAAAACCCCGGCTCTCTCAGCTGGGAGCTCAGCGCACACGTGGGCGCCCTGGCGCGCCTCCATGCTCCTGCCAAATTTAGTCACACAAAGGGCTCGGGGGGGGACTGGG
>NW_008238448.1:2634858-2635496 GCF_000691975.1 Corvus brachyrhynchos | reverse complement strand
TCAAATCTGAAATGCAAAAAACCCCAACAAACAGAAACTCCACAACTCCCTCTGAAAAGCCGAAACCCACTCAAACAACCGAAAAAAAAAAAAGCAAAACCTGCCCAAAATTAAGAAACAAAGCAAATAAACAAACAAACAAAAAAACAACCCAAACCATGGGAAAATATAAACTCACACTAAAAGCAAAAGAGAAAAAAGGAAGAAACTCCTAAAGCGAAAAAATCACCCCTACGAAAGTACCAAACGGCGCGGTAGCCGCTCCGGAGCCGGGTGCCGGGCGCGGCGGCGAGCGCACTCCCGGTGGCCCGGGGAGGCCGGCGGGTCCCGGGTCGAGAGCAGGGCCACGGTGAGGTGTCCCCATACCCCGGGCCTTGTCCCCCCCCCACCGGCCGTGCCCCAAGAACTGCGAGTAAAGCGACAGCTTTGTGTTGTCTCCAGTCAAATCTGACGTTGGAGTTGAGGTTTCCTGAGTTTATCTTCTTGTCATAAATCATTACGGTTTCCACAGACACATTCCCCCGCCCCGGTCCCGTCGCCCCCACCCCGGCCCCTTCTTGCCTTCAAAATCCTTCCACCGAAAAAAACGATCCGGGAAAGACTCCAGCCCACGTGAAGGGATGGCGGAGGGGCGGGGG
>NW_008238448.1:2633485-2634784 GCF_000691975.1 Corvus brachyrhynchos | reverse complement strand
GTCCCTGCCCGCTCCCGGGCCGCACCGCCCCGTCGGGGGGAGAGGGTTGCGGTGCTCAGCATCTCGCCGAAGGTCTTTTTCAGAACAGGACCGTCCCGGGGCAGCTTTGCCCGGCCCGGGTGTCCCGTGCCCGCCGAGCGCCAGGAAAAGGAAGAAGGGCGGGAGGGATGCGGAGATGTGCATCTCCGCTCAGGAACTCTCCCTGAGCTGTCTGTCGTTTTCCGAACAACCTCTTCCCCATCGCCTCTCTGCAGCCGTCTCCGAGAGAGAGGGGGTCTCCCTACATCTGGGGAGCAATGCACAATTAAGCCCCTTCCCAGGAGTTACATTTCTAATTTCTTTCTTTCTCGATTATTTATTTCACGCACTTGTTCAACTTGGCAAGTGCGTCCCCCGTTTCCCGCTACCTTGCTCCCTTTCTCGGGGTTTGGAGGTTGTCATTTCTCAGCTGGATTTTAATTACCCGTTCGCGGACGATGACGCAGAGCCGCGGGCGGCGGCGTGGGCAGCCGGGCTCAGCCCGCCCGTGTCCCGGCCGGCGGTGCCGCCGTGCCGAACCCGGCATCTGCTGAAAACGGATTGAGCATCCACATATTCCCGTTCCTCCGGCTGCCGGAGCTTGAAGGTTTAGCAACCTGACGGGGCATGTGCAAAGCACCAAGCACACTTTTCCGATGCCAAAATACTGGGAAGTTGTTTCCTGCAAAATGTGCCCCCATCGCGTTCGCAAAATAAAAGTTGCGGATCCTGACGTTTCCCAAGTGCAGCGTCTGCTTTTGTCTGGATGATTTTTTTTACTGTGCTCGTGCCCTGTTGCAGGGCGATGCCGGATCAGCCGGGAGCTAACGGGGCAGCGCGGTGCTGGAGGAACGGGACAGGGTGGAGGGGTGAACCTCCGTTACTGCTCTGGCTCCATTTACCGGTCCGAAACTGGGACGAGCTCACCGCGGCGGGTTTCGCCCTGCCTCTCGGGGGCTACTACTCGTTTCTGCCGGGAACTTGCTGGATTCAATGGGGATGTCTTAATTCTGCCCTTCGTCCGAAGCGGGCGTGGGCAGAGCCTGGTCAATCCCTCACATACTTCCCACACCGGAGCAGCGCCATGTGGCGATGGGGAAGGCTCAACAAAGCAGCCCTAAAAAAGCAGGTCTGTCCGCCCTTCCCGGGGATGCAGCTAGTGCCTGTGCCCTCCTCGGCGGGCTTTCGGCTGGGGGGGACAAGGGGCGGCAGTGCCCCGGTGCACCCCCGCGACCCGGACACCCGTACACACAGGCACAAGTGTGCATGTAGACACACACA
>NW_008238448.1:2628063-2632043 GCF_000691975.1 Corvus brachyrhynchos | reverse complement strand
CCTTCCGCGCTTCGGCCCGGGACGAGAAAGTTGCCGCGAGTTCCCCGACGGTGCAGTGGTATTAGACCTCAAGCAGCCATGAAATTTCCTCAGTAAAATCAGCGGGGTCGGAGCATTAGCTATAAACTCTTTAAGGGATTTGCATAAAACTGTTTGGGAAGAAATTCCCGACTCTAAAACAACTTCAGGGCGAGCGGACAACTTGCCTTTTTAAAAATCTTATTTAATTTTTTTCTTTTTTTATTTGCTTTTTTTTTTTTTTCCTAAAGATCTGCTAAGGAGGGCAACCTGATTTTCATCATTATTTCTGGTATCTTTTTACCAAGAGCGTTTTGACCGCCAGAGTGCCAAATATTTTCCAGAAATGATCCACTTTCATTAAATGCAGGGTGCTTCTGCTAGAAATGCTTTGCAAAGCCATATAGTTATTCATGTTGTCATAAAACAATAGTTTACACAAACATTTCTGGTACAGTTGCCTTCCAAGTGACTTAAGAGGAAAAAGAAAGATGTTTATCTCGTGCTCTTAACTTCTTTCTTCCTTCAAGGAACTGTAGCAGTGTGACTGATAAACGAGCATCCATACAATGACTTTTCTTCTTTTTCTTCCTTTCTGATGGTGGATTCCTTGTGGTCAGGTTTCCAGGCAGACTCAAGCACAGGATTCCTACCATGATAAAGGCAGAGAACACCCCGAGGAAGGTGAGACGCGCACAGTCCTGTCTTGCAATATTGTCCCTCTGTGACCCTCCACACAGTCCTCAAACTGAACTTGGTTTCTTTTGGAAAACATAAATTTAGTGTCTTTTGGGGGAGAGGGATGCCAGAGCGCTTTCAAAGCGTATTTAAAAGGGAGATGAACGTGCGGCGCGTTTATCTTGAGTGACCAAATGGTATTTCTGTTGTTTAGGAACTGATAAGTAGGCCAAATGGATCTTCACTGAAGAAATAACTATTTTTAGGATATCAGCTTAAACACATCTATCTCTTTGCTCATACAGTGTGCAGTTCTTTTCAGAAACCCTCTGCTTTTCTCCATTTAAGTGACAGCCAAAGTCTGTCACTTAAATGTCCTCTTTCGAATCTAAGTATGAACAGACCTCCTACATTTTTTAATGTACCGACTGGTTAATTTTGATTGAGAAGGACAGAGGAAATAGCAGAGTTCACTGAATATCATTTAGGAAGCTGGACACGCGTGCAAAGAATGTGTGCTTTGAAGGATGGGAGATTATGTTTAAAATCAAATTCTTATCATCGCAAACTAATCCAGATTATAAATTCCATATAAAGACAGACACAGTTAAGTCCTGGTGCTTGCCGGCACTCTGTGGCCATCTTCCTCCAAATTTGTCATTAAACAGCCTAAAAGCAATGATGTCTATGCTCAAAGCATTTTGGCAGTGAAGGGGAGGTGATCAGCTCTGGATAGTTTTCTTTTCAGCTCTGCATCTTCTTAAAACCTCACTTTCAAATAGTAACCTTGTCAATGGGCATGTAGGTGGGAGACTTGTTCATCCCCATTTGCAGGACCTGAACCCAAACACTTTATTTTCCTACAAATAGCCTCCCTCATTTGGCTTCCTTCTTGACTGTAGTACCATGTGTGCTCAACAGCCCCCCTCCCAAATTGTTAGGATCTCCTTCCAAGCCACCCCCTGCCCTTTAATTGTTCCCAATGAGGATAGCCAGAATGAATTGTTCGCTGCACACACTGGCTCAGCAAGAGAAGGAAACTATTATATCTAGTTACCACAGCCTTGTCCTCCCTTTCCTAACAATGATGTTGGAAACCCACACTGGCAATAATTCTGAATCCAAAAATCCTAGAGGCATGTATAAAATTGGGGAAAGCTGCTACTTGAGAAATGTGATGTCATTGCTAATGTGTCTACTTTGATTTGAATGTGTACTAGCAAAATGAGGCTATTCTGTGTTTTAAACATAAACTCCTCACTGAGAGTACTTGCTCCTTTAAGAATTAACTCTTCCTAAAAAAAAAATTATTACAAATTGCTTCGTATTGCTTTCTGTCAGCAGTAATTTCCATGAGTAAGGAAATATTTGCATGCAGAACATTTTTATATATGCACAGTACCTATTTAAGTGCTCTAACTCATGAGAAATGCATATGTGGGGAATAATGTAATCATTGTTTCGTCTTCCATAGGAAAGCATCCAGACAGTGGCTTATACAGCAAGGGACCATCATACTCTGGTTATTCTGGGTATATCATGATGCCAAATATGAATAACGACCCATACATGCCTAATGGATCTCTGTCGCCACCCATCCCCAGAACAGTGAGTTATCTCTTCCAAAGGCTGGTTTTGGCAAGCTGGGTTTCCTCCTCTTTGGTCTGCAGAGTCTGTTTACAAGGGGGTCTTTTGAGTAGCTTCAGTGACGATGAAGGTTGAGCTTCTGCTGTTCAGAGCCTCTGTCCAGTGGAGTTTGAGAGTCTTAGAGGTGTTGGTCGTGATCGCGGTGGAAAAGCTGAGATTAATGTCTGTGAACAGGGCTGGGGGCTTTGTGGGGGGAGCCCTGGTTTACGACTGTAGGATAATGTATGGCAGAATGATGTAAATGCCATCTTTGTAGTGACTGGGACAGATGTGAATTTTCTGGCTTTAACTCTTCATTTGTTGAGGAAAATCAAGGGCTAGAAGCAGAACTGCTAAAGTTGCATGTCAGTAAGATGAGAAGATTGGATTTTTTTTTTTTTTTTGCCTTCAGATGTGGCATTGCTCTTTGCTGATTGATATTTATTTCCACCATCAGTTGGTCTGCGTGAAGGCTTTATCTATCTGGCAGCATTGCTTTGAAACATACCCTGTATCTTCAGCCAGAAATTGTGAAATGGTCGTTTAGGAATTAATGTCAACCATGATGCAGTAGTTACAGCTTTTCCTTACATTGTGGCGAGCACTGATTCTTCCAGGTTGGTCCCTCTGTTTCCATTGGTGTAGATGCATGTTTAATGGATTTTAATGTACTTTTAATTCTGGATAGTCAATTCCCATTTATTTTTGTAAGCCTCTTGGTATGTATATAGAGCAACGGAGAGGCAGTATTAAAATGAGCTGTGAAAATTATATTAGTAGAACCGGAGTGGAGCGGGAAACAATTTGCTTGTAGGCATCCTGCTGGAAAAATGCCGCTGCCGTTGTGCGTGCTGTGATAGGAGAAGTTGGATGCTGTACCTTCCCTGTGACAAAGCAGTTTTCCCTCGTACTGGATCTTTGATTTTTTACTTGGAGGTCTCTGTCATGGCATTGTTTTGTTCTCTGACGTTCTTGATTTTTATTCAGGACTGTGGAATTTGACTTCAAAAACAAAAAGAAGGGGGCCTGATCTGTACTGGTAATTTGACAGCAGCAAAAAGTGTTAAATCAATGTATATTTCGAGTTGGAATGACAGGGTGCTTTGGCACTGAAAAACACACGGATCTGCATTTGAAAGACGCAAGAACTCATGCAATACATTGCCTTCTATAGCTGTGGGGGGTTTTTGTATATAAATTCCAGTTCAGAGGCCTACAGCCATTTAGGGTGAAGCATGATGATCACAGTCTGTTGATATTTGTTGTTGTAAATGCTGTTCTACAGAAAACTTCTGTTTGGATGTATCATAGGGAAAAGCATGCAGCTTTTCAAGAGGCCATTGAGACTCAAACCTGCCCCTTGGAGGACTAGGAAACTTCTGACTTTTGGTTTTTTGTACCCCCTCCTTGCCATGTTACCTTCATAAGAAAGTCCTGAGTGCTGGTGCATGGCTTGGAACAGCCAAATCCAATTTAATTGTTCACTGGGTATTTTTTCCATATATGCATGCCGTGGGGCTGCCACTCTTTGTAGATCTGGCATCAATGCCCTCAGAATATCATCTTGCAGAGGCTCTTGTCTCAGGTACTTGAGGAACTGCCCTTTGTGGGTATGGTAAAGGGGAGGAAGGGGGAAAATGCATCTTGTTTTCAATTGT